>NC_069502.1:1076543544-1076548544 GCF_027579735.1 Bombina bombina | reverse complement strand
GTTCAGCAAGGTTTTCTGCTTCAACCAATTGCCTGCATTATTCCGGTAACTACTGCAGCGGCTTTTTGGTTCGAGGCCCTGGAGGAGTCGCTCCAGAGGGAGACTTCATACGATGAGGTCATGGATAGAATTCATGCTCTAAAGCTGGCTAATTCTTTAATCACCGATGCCGCTCTCCAATTAGCTAAACTAGCGGCGAAAAACTCAGGTTTTGCCATCATGGCGCGAAGAGTGCTTTTGCTCAAATCGTGGTCGGCGGATGTGTCGTCCAAAACGAAACTGTTAAATATTCCCTTCAAGGGGAAAACCCTTTTCGGCCCAGAGCTGAAAGAAATTATTTCAGATATCACTGGGGGCAAGGGCCATGCCCTTCCACAAGATAGGCCGTTTAAGGCCAAAAACAAGGCTAATTTTCGCTCCTTTCGCAACTTCAGGAGCGGACCTGCTGCAACCTCTGCTGCCGCAAAGCAAGATAACGCTTCCCAGCCCAAAGCAACCTGGAAACCCTTGCAGGACTGGAATAAGGGTAAACAGGCCAAGAAGCCTGCTCCTGCTACCAAGACAGTATGAAGGGGTAGCCCCCGATCCGGGATCGGATCTGGTAGGGGGCAGACTTTCTCTCTTTGCTCAGGCTTGGGCAAGAGATGTTCCGGATCCCTGGGCATTAGAAATAGTTGCTCAGGGGTACCTTCTAGAATTCAAGGATTCTCCCCCAAGGGGGGTTCCACATTTCTCGTTTGTCTTCAGACCAAACAAAGAAACAGGCGTTCTTACGCTGTGTAGAAGATCTCCTAAAAATGGGAGTAATACACCCAGTTCCAATTGCAGAACAAGGACTGGGCTTTTACTCAAACCTGTTCGTAGTTCCCAAAAAGGAAGGAACTTTCAGGCCAATCCTGGATCTAAAAATTCTAAACAAATTCCTCAGAGTTCCATCATTCAAAATGGAAACCATTCGGACAATCTTGCCGATGATCCAGGAAGGTCAATATATGACTACCGTGGATCTAAAGGATGCATATCTACATATTCCTATCCACAAAGATCACCATCAATTCCTAAGGTTTGCCTTTCTGGACAGACATTACCAGTTCGTGGCCCTTCCTTTCGGGTTGGCCACCGCTCCCAGAATTTTCACAAAGGTGCTAGGGTCCCTTCTAGCGGTGCTAAGACCGCGGGGCATTGCAGTAGCACCTTACCTAGATGACATATTAATACAGGCGTCGTCTTTCCACAGAGCCAAGGCTCATACGGACATTGTTCTGGCCTTTCTAAGGTCTCACGGGTGGAAGGTGAACGTAGAAAAAAGTTCTCTGTCCCCGCTCACAAGGGTTCCCTTCCTGGGAACACTAATAGACTCGGTAGAAATGAAAATCTTTCTGACAGAGGTCAGGAAGTCAAAACTGTTGAATACTTGCCGAGCTCTTCATTCCATTCCTCGGCCTTCTGTGGCTCAGTGCATGGAAGTAATTGGTTTAATGGTTGCGGCAATGGACGTAGTCCCTTTTGCCCGAATTCATCTCAGACCACTGCAACTGTGCATGCTCAAACAGTGGAATGGGGATTATGCAGATTTGTCTCCTCAAATACAAATGGACCAGAAAACCAGAGACTCTCTTCTCTGGTGGTTGTCTCAAGATCACCTGTCTCAGGGAATGAGTTTCCGCAGACCGGAGTGGATCATTGTCACGACCGATGCCAGTCTGTTAGGCTGGGGTGCGGTCTGGAACTCCCTGAAGGCTCAGGGTCTATGGTCTCGGGAAGAATCTCTTCTCCCGATAAACATTTTGGAGCTGAGAGCGATATTCAATACGCTCCAAGCGTGGCCTCAACTAGCGGAGGCCAAATTCATCAGATTTCAGTCGGACAGCATCACGACTGTAGCGTACATCAATCATCAGGGAGGAACAAAGAGTTCCCTAGCGATGAACGAAGTATCCAAGATCATCAAATGGGCGGAGGATCACTCCTGCCATCTATCTGCAATTCACATCCCAGGGGGTAGACAACTGGGAGGCGGATTTTCTAAGTCGTCAGACTTTTCATCCGGGGGAGTGGGAACTGCACCCGGAGGTTTTTGTTCAGCTGACCCAGCTATGGGGCATTCCAGAATTGGATCTGATGGCGTCCCGTCAGAACACCAAACTTCCCCTTTACGGATCCAGATCCAGGGATCCCAAGGCGGCATTGATAGATGCTTTAACAGTGCCTTGGTCATTCAGTCTAGCTTATGTCTTTCCACCGTTTCCTCTTCTTCCTCGGCTAGTAGCCAGAATCAAACAGGAGAAGGCTTCAGTAATTCTGATAGCGCCTGCGTTGCCACGCAGGACTTGGTCTGCACACCTAGTGGACATGTCATCGGTCCCACCATGGAAACTGCCATTGAGGCAGGATCTTCTAATTCAAGGTCCTTTCAAGCATCCAAATCTAGTTTCTCTGCAACTGACTGCTTGGAGATTGAATGCTTAATTCTAGCTAAGCGTGGTTTCTCTGAATCAGTTATAGACACTCTGATACAGGCCAGGAAGCCTGTCACCAGGAAAATTTACCTTAAGATATGGCGGAAATATCTTTGTTGGTGTGAATCCAAGGGTTACTCGTGGAGTAAGGTTAGGATTCCAAGGATTTTAGCTTTACTCCAAGAACGATTGGAGAAAGGTCTGTCAGCTAGTTCTTTAAAGGGACAGATATCTGCTCTGTCTATCCTGTTATATAAGCGCCTGGCAGCTGTACCAGACGTTCAGGTGTTTGCACAGGCCCTAGTTAGAATCAAGCCTGTTTACAAGCCTGTGGCTCCTCCTTGGAGTCTAAATTTAGTTCTTTCAGTTCTTCAAGGGGTTCCGTTTGAACCTTTGCATTCCATAGATATTAAGTTATTATCTTGGAAAGTTTTGTTTTTAGTAGCCATTTCTTCTGCTCAAAGAGTTTCTGAATTGTTTGCTTTGCAGTGTGATTCACCCTATCTGGTGTTCCATGCAGATAAGGTTGTTTTGTGTACCAAACCTGGTTTTCTTCCAAAAGTGGTTTCTAATAAGAGTATTAACCAGGAAATCATTGTTCCTTCTCTGTGTCCTAATCCAGTTTCTAGGAAGGAACGACTTTTACACAATCTTGACGTGGTTCGTGCTTAAAATTCTATTTAAAAGCAACTAAAGATTTCAGACGAACATCATCCTTGTTTGTCGTCTATTTTGGTAAGAGGAGAGGTCAGAAAGCAACTGCTACCTCTCTTTCCTTTTGGCTGAAAAGCATCATCCGATTGGCTTATGAGACTGCTGGACAGCAGCCTCCTGAACGAATTACAGCTCATTCCACCAGAGCTGTGGCTTCCACATGGGCTTTCAAGAATGAGGCTTCTGTTGAACAGATTTGTAAGGCAGCGACTTGGTCTTCACTGCATACATTCGCCAAATTTTACAAATTCGTTACTTTTGCTTCTTCAGAGGCTATTTTTGGGAGACAGGTTTTGCAAGCAGTGGTGCCTTCAGTTTAGGTTACCTGACTTGTTCCCTCCCTTCATCCGTGTCCTAAAGCTTTGGTATTGGTATCCCACAAGTAAGGATGAATCCGTGGACTGGATACACCAAGTAAGAGAAAACAGAATTTATGCTTACCTGATAAATTACTTTCTCTTACGGTGTATCCAGTCCACGGCCTGCCCTGATAATTAAGTCAGGTTCAAATTTAATTTAAAATAACTACAGTCACCACTGCACCCTATGGTTCTCCTTTTTCTCCTAACCGTCGGTCGAATGACTGGGGGGGCGGAGCCTGAGGGGAGCTATATGGACAGCTTTGCTGTGTGCTCTCTTTGCCACTTCCTGTAGGGATTGAGAATATCCCACAAGTAAGGATGAATCCGTGGACTGGATACACCGTAAGAGAAAGTAATTTATCAGGTAAGCATAAATTCTGTTTTTTATACTGTTGATTATTTTCTTCATTGGAGAGAGTCCACAGCTGCATTCATTACTTTTGAGAATTCAGAACCTGGCCACCAGGAGGAGGCAAAGGCACCCCAGCCAAAGGCTTAAATACCTCTCCCACTTCCTCCATCCCCCAGTCATTCTTTGCCTTTCGTCCCAGGTGGTTGGCAGAGAAGTGTCAGAAGTTTTTCAATAGTCTCTTATGGAGGGTAATACTTTTCGGCATGGGACTGGAGTTTTAAGTAGTCCTGTCAGCCTCTCAGTGAGAGCATGGATGAAAGTTAGTCCGAATATGCAGGGAGAGTCTTTCTGCGAAACCATCCTGACTCATTAATAGCTCCACAAGAATCGGCATTGACGAGTTTTGCTGCCGTCTTTTTTCTCTCAAGTCCATGGTAGAGGCGACGCTATCTATCACACTTAAAGGGTAGTGTTCCTGTTCCACGGCATAGATTCTGGTTTGATTGTTTCATTTTCTTTCTTTTTGTATCTTGAAATCAAGGGTTAATATCTCCTGTGGGGGTTTATTGAACAAGGTTTTTTTTTTTAAATCATGTTTGTGATTCGACCTGCTTATGTGTGGTGTTACTTAGGCTCTTGGCTAGGAACATAACGGCCTTTTGGAGGTTACGTGGCCTTTACGGCTGAGCACACCTTTTCTGGATCGCACGGTGCACCTGGTGACTGGGTGTGGTCACGTTTTGACTCTGTTTCCTCATTCCTGACCATGTTGCAACGGAAAATTTCTGGTCCGCTGGTGTCTGGGTCCTAGGAGGTGGTGAGTGCCCCAGCCATTGTAGGTGTCAGGTGCCGTTTACTTTATTTGGTCTGTTTTTTTTATTCAATATTCCAGTTATGGAGGATTCTGATAATGTGTAGACGAACGTCTATTTCTCGTAAGGTATAGGAATTGGCCCGGGTGATACATGCCCTTCAGTTATGTTCAGAATGTCGTGTTAGAGTTCTCAATTCCTTAGGATTGGGGAATCAAGGAGCCGCTGAGCCATCCGTCTCTGGGGGTCCCGTTCCCTGAGTGGCGAGTTCCCTACCACCAACTCTTACTACTCATGTAGG
>NC_069502.1:1076463544-1076538544 GCF_027579735.1 Bombina bombina | reverse complement strand
GGGCAATGCAGCAGGTAGACCACATGAGTGGTAGTACAAGTCATCCTGTGTCTGTGTGTATACCTTTTTCTGCTTCTTGGGTGATGGAAAAATTTTCCGGTTATTAGCCCGTTACAGGTGGTACAGCCACTACATCTATAGCATCCTGGCTTGACATCCTCCAACCATGTCCTATTAGCGTAGCAGTGAACCGGGTCTGTGAGCTGTAGGATATCTTTCAAAGATTTTCCTCTTCGGTACCCAATCCTAGGTTCACCCATCCCTTTAAAAGGGAGGCTATCCTCTAGACGTAGAATTTTCCAATTCTGTTTTAGAATGGTGTTAAGGCCATTCTTGTCAGCCGCATATGTGGTCACCAGGGTCATCTTATCTTGTTCCACCATCTGTCGCTCAGGGACATTCTCAGAGTATACTTCACTGATGTGTTTTTCCAATAATCCCTTACGATAACCTCTCCTCAAGAAGCGCTCCTTCATCTCATCTGTTTGCCTTGCTGCCCGTTCTTCTTCGGTGTTATTCCTTTTAACCCTTACAAATTGGGATTTCGGTAACGCCTTCTTCAGTGCCGGGGGATGACAGCTGGTTGCCTCTAGAAGAGAATTTTTATCAGTGGCTTTTCGGAACAAAGTGGTTCCTACACCATCATCAGTTTTGAAAATCCTTAAGTCAAGGAATTCTATTTCCTCCTGGTTCCAGTTCATTTTGAACTTGAGTGTTCTGTGCTCAGTGTTTAGTTCATTAAACCAGCTGAGTAGATCCTGTTCGTCTCCAGACCAGATCACTATGAGATCATCAATAAATCTCTTAAAGTAAAGGATCTCCCTCCTCTTAAAACACTCGGTCCCATGGTCTTCAAATTCTGCCAGAAATAGGTTTGCATAAGATGGGGCCACATTGGACCCCATCGCTGTTCCCATCAGCTGTTGGTAGTGTTGCTGTTCAAATCTGAAATAGTTCTTTTTTTTAGACAGGTCTCAAGAAGGTCAAGGATGAACTCCACCTGGGGTCCTATATAGGGACTTCTCAAAAGTTGTTTTCTTATAGCCGACAAACCCTCTTCATGGGGGATCACTGTATACAAGCTAGTGACATCCAGGGTCACTAGCCATTCACCTCCCTTCAATCTGATCTTCACAAGGGAATCAATAACATCCTTTGAATCCTTGATGTAGGTCCTCATGCCATGCACGTATGGTTGCAGCAAACTGTCTACATAGATGGCCAGTGGTTGCAATAGCGAGTCAACCGCCGAGACAATCGGCCTCCCCGGCGGTCTCTCCAGGCTCTTGTGTACCTTAGGGAGTGTGTAGAAGATTGGGATTTTTGGGTAGTCCTTGATTAGGTATCCCAATGTATCCTGTGTGATGATGCCATCCTCAAAAGCCTCCTTTAGGTAATCATCAATCTCCTTTTTAAACTTGTCTGTGGGATCCCTAGGAAGCCTAGAATATACAGCCACATCATCCAATTGTGTCAGGATTTCATCCCTATAATAGGCATAGTCAAGTAAAACAATAGCACCACCCTTGCCCGCCTTCCTTATTACTATAGTTTTATCCTTGGATAGTGCTTTAAGAGAGTCCCTTTCTGCCTTAGTAAGATTGAACCTTACCTGTTGTCTTTGATCTTGAACAGATTCTTGCATCTCCTTTTCCAGCACTTTGCAGAAGGTTTGGATACTAGTGTTGTTACTCCTAGGATCAAAGGTGCTCTTCTTTCTAAACTCCACCACCTGTTCGGTACTATTATGGCCAAAATGTTCCTTAAGTTTCAACATCCTCTGGAATCTTTGTAAATCAATATGCAGGTCAAAGTAATCCGTAAACCCCGTTGGTACAAAGGATAGTCCCCTCTTCAGGAGTCTCAGGTCAGTTTCCGATAATGTTCTTTGGCTTAGGTTGATAACTATGTTATCCTCCTCTAGTACCTCCGGCGTGGTGGTCTTCCTCTTGTTTTGCCCCCTCCTCGGGTGGGGGCGTCCCCTCCGGCGTTTTTTGACCTCGTAGTCACCCCTTCTTCTTGATATTGTGGTCCAGTCTGTGATCCTCCTACAACCACATCCTCAGAATCAGTCCCTGAGCCAGAACTATCAACTGTGGTGAGGTTAGCTGGTCTTCTGGCCCTGAATCTCCTGGGCCTAAATTCACGTATACGCTGTCTTTCTTCTGGTTTTAGGGTCCATTTGTATACTTTGCGTTCACGATAATCTTCCTGTACTGCCTCAAATTTTCTATTTTTGAATGCAGTGAGTTCCTTCTGGTACTGGGTCAGCTGAGTCTGTAACTTAGTTGTCCAGTCTTCCTCCCCCCTCTGTACCAGTGTGTCATTATTAACAGCCATATAGGTTTCAATTTCTATCTTCAGTTGTGACATCAGATTCCTTACCTCCTGTATAACTAATAGTATCAGGTCTAAGGCACATTTGTTTAGAATGTTACACCACCTTTCACAGAAATTAGGGTTGTTTCGTCCCAGCGTGGGCACATTTTTCACACGAAATCCTCTGGGTATAAACCCTTTGCGGTAATATTCAGAAAGGTATTGGCCATGTAGCTCCAAATCCTTCTCCCTTTTTTTGAGTTTTAAAAGATGGGAAATGATATGCTCAACCGGTCTTTCTGTTGGGCCTGTGGTCAGAGTCTCAAATAGTATATCCTGGGCATCCTCCTCCGTGTATTGAAACACTTTAGCTCCTCTTATAGCCCCGCTACCTGATGCTTCAGCAGCAGCACTGGCCTGTACTAATTGCACCGGTTGAGACATGTTAGGAAAGTACTGAGTAATATCGGAGTATAATAAACTCAAACTTATACTTGGGTGCTTAATAACAAAATAATAGAACAACTCCAGAGGTAAAAGCACTCTCAATCACAGTCCGGGGTACACAATTCCAAAAAGAAGCAGGCACTCTCCGTTTGAACTTCAAAATGATTTTACTTAGTGACGTTTCGGGGTTTCACCCCCGTCCTCAGACTTACAACAATAGTGTATAAACACAGTGATATACTTATACCCCCCTAACACCAATTATGCCATCAATATATCAATAATATAATAAATCAATAAACAAGCGTTTGCAAATACAGTCACCTATGCTTCATCGTGATCAGGCTCACAGCGGTGCACACCCGGCGCTTCCATTACGTCATCTGCATGGAGACAGCGCTCTCTAGTGAATCACACCGCCGCAAGCCGCCAACATATATATATATATATATATATATATATATATGTGTATTTTCTTATATTTGCCAAGTGTCAAGTCTATGTATATTTCCCTTTTCTGCAGACTATCATTTTCAGTATGGAATTTTTATTTTGGAAGATTATTTTTCTTACTTGGGGTTCTATTTTTCTCAATTTGACTTTATTTCTTTTGCATGATGTACCGAGTCCACGGATTCATCCTAACTTGTGGGATATTGTCCTTCCTGACAGGAAGTAGCAAAGAGAGCACCACAGCAGAGTTGTCTATATAGCTCCCACCTTAACTCCACCCCCCAATCATTCTCTTTGCTGGCTCTAAGCAGGAAGAGTAAAGAGAAGAGGTGTTAAACTGTTAGTTTTTATTTTATCTTCAATCAAGTGTTTGTTATTTTTAAATGGTACCGGTGTTGTACTATTTGCTCTCAGGCAGGACATAGATGAAGATTTCTGCCTGGAGGATGATGATCTTAGCATTTGTAACTAAGGTCCACTGCTGTTCCCACAGAAGGTGAGGAGTACAGGAAAACTTCAGTGTGCAGAACGGTTCTTGCTATACAGCAATGAGGTATGTTCAGTCATTTTTCTGCAGAGACTGTGTTAACTCAGAAAGGCTGACAGTATCCCCTTTAGGGGAAGGGTAAGCAGTAATCCTAGTGTTATCAGAGGTTTTTACTAGCTTGCATAAAGGGTTAATTTTTTGTGGGCACTCAGTTTATGTGAATTTGGGACAAACGTTTTTGTGTCTGGGAGTAACGTTTTCTGTTTTATGGGACATTTGTTTGAGGGTTCTTTGGGGTTGTTTATAACCCACATGGCTTTCAGGCAGGGTTTGTTAATTTTGTGTAGAGCAACTTCTCCTGAGGTCCTGAGAGTCTTCTGAGTGACTAATTGAAGCTTTAAACCCCATATTATCGCTTCCTAAGGGCAGGTAGGGCCACAGCAGAGCTGTGGCAATGTGCTACCAGGGGTTTTAACCGGTTTTAGACATTTTTCAATCCGTTTTTTTCATTTGGGGGTTTGTTTATTAACTTGTGGTGCAATCCTTCTAAAGCTTAGTGGGTACACTGTTAAAATTTCAGAAAAATTTAAGCAATTTTAACCTGTTTTGCAGTTTGTGTATGCCTTTTTTTCTCTTAAAGGCACAGTACCGTTTTTGCAAATTGTGTTCTTTTTCATTAAAGGTTTTTCCAAGCTTGCTTGCTTTATTACTAGTCTGTTACACATGTCTGACACTGAGGAAACTCGTTGTTCAATTTGTTTAGAAGCCATTGTGGAACCCCCTCTTAGAATGTGTCCCACTTGTACTGATATGTCTATAAATTGCAAACAGCATATTTTGACTTATAAAAGTTTGGCATTAGATGATTCTCAGACAGAAGGAAATCAGTTTTTGCCATCTAGTTCTCCCCAAGTGTCACAACCAGTAACGCCCGCACAAGCGACGCCAAGTACTTCTAGTGTGTCTAATTCTTTCACCTTGCAAGATATGGCTTTAGTTATGAATACTACCCTCACAGAGGTTTTATCTAAGCTGCCTGGGTTGCAAGGGAAGCGCAGTAGCTCTGGGTTAAGATCAAATGCTGAGCCTTCTGACGCTTTAGTAGCCGTATCCGATATTTGTATACGAAAGTAGGGATGAGGGATTTGCTGTCTGAGGGAGAGATTTCTGATTCAGGAAAGATGTTCTCTCAGACAGATTCAGATATGACGGTATTTAAATTTAAGCTAGCTCACCTCCGCTTATTGCTCAGGGAGGTTTTAGCTACTCTGGATGATTGTGACCCTATTGTAGTTCCAGAGAAATTGTGTAAAATGGACAAATATTTAGAGGTTCCTGTTTACACTGATGTGTTTCCGGTCCCTAAGAGGATTTCGGACATTGTTACTAAGGAGTGGGATAAACCAGGTATTCAGTTCTCTCCCCCTCCTGTTTTTAAGAAAATGTTTCCCATTTCTGACACCATAAAGGACTCATGGCAGACGGTCCCTAAGGTGGAGGAAGCTATTTCTACCCTGGCTAAGCGTACAACTATACCTATTGAAGACAGTTGTGCTTTCATTGATCCTATGGATAAAAAATTAGAGGGTCTCTCTAAATCTAAGCTTTTGTCCATCCCTTTCAACGGTAAGACCCTATTCGGGCCTGCATTGAAAGAGATAATTTCAGACATTACTGGAGGGAAGGGTCATACCCTCCCTCAGGATAAGTCAAATAAGATGAGGACCAAACAAAATAATTTTCATTCCTTTCGAAACTTCAAGAGTGGTCCCTCTACCTCTTCCCCTGCTGCAAAGTAAGAGGGGAACTTTACTCAATTCAAGCCAACCTGGAGACCTAATTAGGCTTGGAACAAGGGTAAACAGGCCAAAAAGCCTGCTGCTGCCACTAAGTCAGCATGAAGGGGTAGCCCCCGATCCGGGACCGGATCTAGTAGGGGGAAGACTCTCTCTCTTTGCTCAGGCCTGAGCAAAAGACGTTCAGGATTCCTGGGCAGTAGAAATTGTAACCCAGGGATACCTTCTAGATTTCAAGGATTCCCCTCCAGGGGGGGGGGGGGGGGAGTCCATCTTTCTCAATTGTCTGTAAATCCGACAAAAAGAGAGGCGTTCTTACGCTCTGTAGAAGACCTTTTTACCATGGGAGTGATCTGCCCAGTTCCAAAAGCAGAACAGGGGCAGGGGATCTACTCCAATCTGTTTATAGTTCCCAAAAAGGATGAAACCTTCAGACCAATTCTGGATCTCAAGATCCTAAACCAATTCCTAAGAGTTCCATCTTTCAAGATGGAGACCATTCGGACTATCTTACCATTGATCCAGGAGGGTCAATATATGACCACCGTGGACTTAATGGATGCGTATCTACACATTCCTATCCACAAAGATCATCACCAGTTCCTCAGTTTCGCCTTTCTGGACAAGCATTATCCGTTTGTGGCTTTTCCTTTCGGGTTGGCCACGGTGCCGCAAATCTTCACGAAGGTGCTAGGGTCCCTTCTGGCGGTTCTAAGGCCACGGGGCATAGCAGTGGCGCCTTGTCTAGACGACATTCTAAATCAAGCGTCGTCCTTCCAACTAGCCAAGTCTCACTCGGACTTAGTGTTGGCCTTTCTAAGGTCTCACGGGTGGAAAGTGAACGTAAAAAAAGAGTTCTCTTTCCCCCCTCACAAGAGTTTAATTTCTAGGGACTCTAATAGACTCGGTGAACATGAAAATATTTCTGACGGAGGTCAGGAAATCAAAGATTTTGTCCACCTGCCGAGCTCTTCATTCCAGTGGCTCAGTGTATGGAGGTAATCGGACTAATGGTAGCGGCAATGGACATAGTTCCATTTGCTCGCTTGCATCTCAGACCACTGCAACTATGCATGCTCAATCAGTGGAATGGGGATTATGTGGATTTATCTCCTCAGATACATCTGGATCAAGAGACCAGAGACTCTCTTCTTTGGTGGTTGTCACAGGATCATCTGTCCCAGGGAATGTGTTTCCGCAGGCCAGAATGGGTTATAGTGACGACAGACGCCAGTCTTCTGGGCTTGGGTGCAGTCTGGAATTCCCTGAAAGCTCAGGGTTTGTGAACTCGGGAGGAGGCTCTCCTACCAATAAATATTCTGGAATTAAGAGCGATATTCAATGCTCTCCATGCATGGCCTCAGCTGGCTTCGGCCAGATTCATCAGGTTTCAGTCGGACAACATCACGACTGTGGCTTATATCAATCATCAGGGCGGAACAAAGAGTTCCTTAGCGATGATGGAGGTCTCAAGGATAATCCAATGGGCAGACTCTTGCCATCTGTCAGCGATCTATATCCCAGATGTAGAGAACTGGGAGGCAGATTTTCTAAGTCGACAGACTTTTCATCCGTGGGAGTGGGAACTCCATCCGGAGGTGTTTGCTCAGCTGGTTCGGCTATGGGTCACACCAGAGTTGGATCTGATGGCGTCTCGTTAGAACGCCAAACTTCCTCGTTACGGCTCCTGGTCAAGGGATCCTCAGGCTGTACTGATAGATGCTCTAGCAGTACCCTGATCGTTCAACTTGGCTTATGTGTTTCCACCTTTCCCTCTCCTTCCACGTCTGATTGCCAGAATCAAACAGGAGAGAGCATCAGTGATTTTGATGGCGCTTGCGTGGCCACGCAGGACTTGGTATGCAGACCTGGTGGACATGTCATCCCTTCCACCATGGTCTCTGCCATTGAGACGGGACCTTCTGATTCAAGGTCCATTCAAGCATCCAAATCTAATTTCTCTGCAACTGACTGCTTGGAGATTGAACGCTTGATTCTTTCAAAGCGTGGTTTCTCTGAGTCAGTCATAAATTCCTTGATTCAGGCTCGAAAGCCTGTTACCAGGAAAATTTATCATAAGATATGGCGTAAATATCTTTTTTGGTGCGAATCCAAAGGCTTCTCCTGGAGTAAAATCAGGATTCCTAGGATTTTGTCTCTTCTCCAAGAGGGATTGGAGAAAGGATTATCAGCTAGTTCCCTAAAGGGACAGATATCTGCTCTGTCTATTTTGTTGCACAAGCGTCTGGCAGATGTTCCAGACGTTCAGGCTTTAGTTAGAATTAAGCCTGTGTTTAAACCTATTGCTCCGCCATGGAGTCTAAATTTCGTTCTTAGAGTTCTTCAGGGCGTTCAGTTTGAACCCATGCATTCCATGGATATTAAGTTTTTATCTTGGAAAGTTTTGTTCCTAGTTGCTATCTCTTCAGCTCGAAGAGTTTCTGAACTATATCTGCATTACAATGTGACTCTCCTTATCTTGTGTTCCATGCTGATAAGGTGGTTTTGCGTACCAAGCCTGGGTTCCTACCTAAGGTTGTTACTAACAGGAATGTCAATCAAGAAATTGTTGTTCCTTCTCTGTGTCCTAATCCTTCTTGTAAGAAGGAACGTCTGTTGCACAACTTGGACGTGGTTCGTGCTTTGAAATTTTATTTGCAGGCAACCAAAGATTTTCGTCAAACATCTTCTTTGTTGTCAATTCTGGAAAGCGTAGGGGTCAACAGGCTACGGCGACTTCTCTTTCCTTTTGGCTGAAAAGCATCATCCGTTTGGCTTATGAGACTGCTGGACAGCAGCCTCCTTAAAGGATTACAGCTCATTCTACTAGAGCGGTAGCTTCCACATGGGCTTTTAAAAATGATGCTTCTGTTGAACAGATTTGTAAGGCTGCAACTTGGTCTTCGCTTCATACCTTTTCAAAATTTTATAAATTTGATACTTTTGCTTCTTCAGAGGCTATTTTTGGGAGAGAGGTTTTGCAAGCAGTGGTGCCTTCCGTTTAGGTTCCTGTCTTGTCCCTCCCTTCATCTGTGTCCTAAAGCTTTGGTATTGGTATCCCACAAGTTAGGATGAATCCGTGCACTCGGTACATCATGCAAAAGAAAACAAAATTTATGCTTACCGGATAAATTTCTTTCTTTTGCGATGTACCGAGTCCACAGCCCGCCCTGTCTATTCAAGATAGATAGTATTTTTTTATGTAAACTTCAGTCACCTCTGCACCTTATAGTTTCTCCTTTTCTTCCTTGGTCTTCGGTTGAATGACTGGGGGGTGGAGTTAAGGGGGGAGCTATATAGACAGCTCTGCTGTGGTGCTCTCTTTGCTACTTCCTGTCAGGAAGGACAATATCCCACAAGTTAGGATGAATCCGTGGATTCGGTACATCGCAAAAGAGAGAAATTTATCAGGTAAGCATAAATTTTGTTTTTGCAAAAAATTTTGCGGGCAAACTAGTCTCACAAGGACGCAAAATGCCATTTTTTATGGCGTCATTCTTAGCGTAAAAAAATTTTGGGCGCAGAATTTCGTCTAAGGTGACGCAAGTTTTGTCATTTCCTGCGTCTTTGTTGACGTAAGTTGTTTTGGCACGAAATCGCGCTTGTTATGATGCGAGTTGCGTCATTTCCTGATAGCTTTGGCGCCAATTTTTTTTAAAACTTTTTTGCGTCATACATGGCGCCAAAAGTTTTTGTTTATTACCCCTCTTACTTTATTGCTTCTAGTTACTTTCATATTATCAAGAGCTGTAATGCTTATTGTTTTGCATTTTACTTTAGCATATGCATTTTTTTTCCCATTCCTCAAACTGCTATATGAGAAAATTGGATTTTTTGTTTAATTTTTTTTTCTTTTTACATTTTGCAAGACGTCTGTCTGATCCTGCCTCTGATGTTGCTGTAGAAACCATGCTGCCTGAACACAGTTCTACCAAAGCTAAGTGTGTCTGTTCTTCAGCTAAATTATGTGGGATCTGTCATTATATACTTTTGCATGCGGATAATGTTTCTATTAGTACTAATACTTCGTCTGTTGTTCCTTCAACATCTGGTGTACCTAATATTCCTGCAGATGTAAAAAATTATATTGCTGCAGCTATAGATAAGGGTGTCTGCTATTCCGCCATCAAATAAACGTAAAAGGTCTTTTAAAACTTCTCATATTTCTGATGAACTATGTATTGACCAAAAGCATACTGAAATGTCCTCTGCTGATGAGGATTCCTCTGGTTCAGAGCATCCTGATTCAGATTCTGAAATTGACATATCTTCCTATCTGTTTAAGATTGATTATATTCGCTCTTTGTTAAAGGAAGTTCTGGTAACTTTGGGTATTGAAGAGTCTAGTCCTCTTGATTAAAAAAACAAACAGTTAACGTTTAAATTCTGTTTTTAAACCTCCTAAGGTTGCTCCTGAGGTTTTTCCTATTCCAGATGCTGTTTCTGATATGATTACTAAAGAATGGTCTAAGCCTGGTTCTTCTTTTAATCCTTCTTCTAGGTTTAAGAAGTTGTATCCCCTACCTGTGGCTAATTTAGAGTTTTGGGAAAAAGTCCCTAAGGTTGATGGGGCTATTTCCACTCTTGCCAAACGTACTACTATTCCTATGGAAGATAGTACTTCTTTCTCCAACATAGGTGTGTCCGGTCCACGGCGTCATCCTTACTTGTGGGATATTCTCTTCCCCAACAGGAAATGGCAAAGAGCCCAGCAAAGCTGGTCACATGATCCCTCCTAGGCTCCGCCTACCCCAGTCATTCTCTTTGCCGTTGTACAGGCAACATCTCCACGGAGATGGCTTAGAGTTTTTTAGTGTTTAACTGTAGTTTTTATTATTCAATCAAGAGTTTGTTATTTTAAAATAGTGCTGGTATGTACTATTTACTCAGAAACAGAAAAGAGATGAAGATTTCTGTTTGTATGAGGAAAATGATTTTAGCAACCGTTACTAAAATCCATGGCTGTTCCACACAGGACTGTTGAGAGGAATTAACTTCAGTTGGGGGAACAGTGAGCAGTCTCTTGCTGCTTGAGGTATGACACATTCTAACAAGACGATGTAATGCTGGAAGCTGTCATTTTCCCTATGGGATCCGGTAAGCCATGTTTATTAAGATTGTAAATAAGGGCTTCACAAGGGCTTATTAAGACTGTAGACTTTTTCTGGGCTAAATCGATTCATTATTAACACATATTTAGCCTTGAGGAATCATTTAATCTGGGTATTTTGATAAGTTTATATCGGCAGGCACTTTTTTAGACACCTTTCTCTTTAGGGGCTTTCACAAATCATAGGCAGAGCCTCATTTTCGCGCCGGTGTTGCGCACTTGTTTTTGAGAGGCATGACATGCAGTCGCATGTGTGAGGAGCTCTGATACATAGAAAAGACTTTCTGAAGGCGTCATTTGGTATCGTATTCCCCTTTGGGCTTGGTTGGGTCTCAGCAAAGCAGACACCAGGGACTGTAAAGGGGTTAAAGTTAAAAACGGCTCCGGTTCCGTTATTTTAAGGGTTAAAGCTTCCAAATTTGGGGTGAAATACTGTTAAGGCTTTAAGACACTGTGGTGAAATTTTGGTGAATTTTGAGCAATTCCTTCATATTTTTTCGCAATTGCAGTAATAAAGTGTGTTCAGTTTAAAATTTAAAGTGACAGTAACGGTTTTATTTAAAACGTTTTTTGTACTTTGTTATCAAGTTTATGCCTGTTTAACATGTCTGAACTACCAGATAGACTGTGTTCTGAATGTGGGGAAGCCAGAGTTCCTTCTCATTTAAATAAATGTGATTTATGTGACAATGACAATGATGCCCAAGATGATTCCTCAAGTGAGGGGAGTAAGCATGGTACTGCATCATTCCCTCCTTCGTCTACACGAGTCTTGCCCACTCAGGAGGCCCCTAGTACATCTAGCGCGCCAATACTCCTTACTATGCAACAATTAACGGCTGTAATGGATAATTCTGTCAAAAACATTTTAGCCAAAATGCACACTTATCAGCGTAAGCGCGACTGCTCTGTTTTAGATACTGAAGAGCATGACGACGCTGATAATAATGGTTCTGAAGGGCCCCTAAACCAGTCTGATGGGGCCAGGGAGGTTTTGTCTGAGGGAGAAATTACTGATTCAGGGAACATTTCTCAACAAGCTGAACCTGATGTGATTACGTTTAAATTTAAGTTGGAACATCTCCGCATTCTGCTTAAGGAGGTATTATCCACTCTGGATGATTGTGACAAGTTGGTCATCCCAGAGAAACTATGTAAAATGGACAAGTTCCTAGAGGTCCCGGGGCTCCCAGAAGCTTTTCCTATACCCAAGCGGGTGGCGGACATTGTAAATAAAGAATGGGAAAGGCCCGGTATTCCTTTCGTCCCTCCCCCCATATTTAAAAAATTGTTTCCTATGGTCGACCCCAGAAAGGACTTATGGCAGACAGTCCCCAAGGTCGAGGGAGCGGTTTCCACTTTAAACAAACGCACCACTATACCCATAGAAGATAGTTGTGCTTTCAAAGATCCTATGGATAAAAAATTAGAAGGTTTACTTAAAAAGATGTTTGTTCAGCAGGGTTACCTTCTACAACCAATTTCATGCATTGTCCCTGTCACTACAGCCGCGTGTTTCTGGTTCGATGAGCTGGTAAAGGCGGTCGATAGTGATTCTCCTCCTTATGAGGAGATTATGGACAGAATCAATGCTCTCAAATTGGCTAATTCTTTCACCCTAGACGCCACTTTGCAATTGGCTAGGTTAGCGGCTAAGAATTCTGGGTTTGCTATTGTGGCGCGCAGAGCGCTTTGGTTGAAATCTTGGTCAGCTGATGCGTCTTCCAAGAACAAGCTACTTAACATTCCTTTCAAGGGGAAAACGCTGTTTGGCCCTGACTTGAAAGAGATTATCTCTGATATCACTGGGGGTAAGGGCCATGCCCTTCCTCAGGATCGGCCTTTCAAGGCCAAAAATAAACCTAATTTTCGTCCCTTTCGTAGAAACGGACCAGCCCAAAGTGCTACGTCCTCTAAGCAAGAGGGTAATACTTCTCAAGCCAAGCCAGCCTGGAGACCAATGCAAGGCTGGAACAAGGGAAAGCAGGCCAAGAAACCTGCCACTGCTACCAAGACAGCATGAAATGTTGGCCCCCGATCCGGGACCGGATCTGGTGGGGGGCAGACTCTCTCTTCGCTCAGGGCTTGGGCAAGAGATGTTCTGGATCCTTGGGCGCTAGAAATAGTCTCCCAAGGTTATCTTCTGGAATTCAAGGGGCTTCCCCCAAGGGGGAGGTTCCACAGGTCTCAGTTGTCTTCAGACCACATAAAAAGACAGGCATTCTTACGTTGTGTAGAAGACCTGTTAAAAATGGGAGTGATTCATCCTGTTCCATTAGGAGAACAAGGGATGGGGTTCTACTCCAATCTGTTCATAGTTCCCAAAAAAGAGGGAACGTTCAGACCAATCTTAGATCTCAAGATCTTAAACAAGTTTCTCAAGGTTCCATCGTTCAAAATGGAAACCATTCGAACAATTCTTCCTTCCATCCAGGAAGGTCAATTCATGACCACGGTGGATTTAAAGGATGCGTATCTACATATTCCTATCCACAAGGAACATCATCGGTTCCTAAGGTTCGCATTCCTGGACAAGCATTACCAGTTCGTGGCGCTTCCTTTCGGATTAGCCACTGCTCCAAGGATTTTCACAAAGGTACTAGGGTCCCTTCTAGCTGTGCTAAGACCAAGGGGCATTGCTGTAGTACCTTACTTGGACGACATTCTGATTCAGGCGTCGTCCCTTCCTGAAGCAAAGGCTCACACGGACATTGTCCTGGCCTTTCTCAGATCTCACGGATGGAAAGTGAACGTGGAAAAGAGTTCTCTATCTCCGTCAACAAGGGTTCCCTTCTTGGGGACAATAATAGACTCCTTAGAAATGAGGATTTTTTCTGACAGAGGCCAGAAAAACAAAACTTCTAGACTCTTGTCGGATACTTCATTCCGTTCCTCTTCCTTCCATAGCGCAGTGCATGGAAGTGATAGGTTTGATGGTAGCGGCAATGGACATAGTTCCTTTTGCGCGCATTCATCTAAGACCATTACAACTGTGCATGCTCAGTCAGTGGAATGGGGACTATACAAACTTGTCTCCGAGGATACAAGTAAATCAGAGGACCAGAGACTCACTCCGTTGGTGGCTGTCCCTGGACAACCTGTCACAAGGGATGACCTTCCGCAGACCAGAGTGGGTCATTGTCACGACCGACGCCAGTCTGATGGGCTGGGGCGCGGTCTGGGGATCCCTGAAAGCTCAGGGTCTTTGGTCTCGGGAAGAATCTCTTCTACCGATAAATATTCTGGAACTGAGAGCGATATTCAATGCTCTCAAGGCTTGGCCTCAGCTAGCGAGGGCCAAGTTCATACGGTTTCAATCAGACAACATGACAACTGTTGCGTACATCAACCATCAGGGGGGAACAAGGAGTTCCCTGGCGATGGAAGAAGTGACCAAAATCATTCTATGGGCGGAGTCTCACTCCTGCCACCTGTCTGCTATCCACATCCCAGGAGTGGAAAATTGGGAAGCGGATTTTCTGAGTCGTCAGACATTGCATCCGGGGGAGTGGGAACTCCATCCGGAAATCTTTGCCCAAGTCACTCAACTGTGGGGCATTCCAGACATGGATCTGATGGCCTCTCGTCAGAACTTCAAAGTTCCTTGCTACGGGTCCAGATCCAGGGATCCCAAGGCGGCTCTAGTGGATGCACTAGTAGCACCTTGGACCTTCAAACTAGCTTATGTATTCCCGCCGTTTCCTCTCATCCCCAGGCTGGTAGCCAGGATCAATCAGGAAAGGGCGTCGGTGATCTTGATAGCTCCTGCGTGGCCACGCAGGACTTGGTATGCAGATCTGGTGAATATGTCATCGGCTCCACCATGGAAGCTACCTTTGAGACGAGACCTTCTTGTTCAAGGTCCGTTCGAACATCCGAATCTGGTCTCACTCCAGCTGACGGCTTGGAGATTGAACGCTTGATCTTATCGAAGCGAGGGTTCTCAGATTCTGTTATCGATACTCTTGTTCAGGCCAGAAAGCCTGTAACTAGAAAGATTTACCACAAAATTTGGAAAAAATATATCTGTTGGTGTGAATCTAAAGGATTCCCTTGGGACAAGGTTAAGATTCCTAAGATTCTATCCTTCCTTCAAGAAGGATTGGAAAAAGGATTATCTGCAAGTTCCCTGAAGGGACAGATTTCTGCCTTGTCTGTGTTACTTCACAAAAAGCTGGCAGCTGTGCCAGATGTTCAAGCCTTTGTTCAGGCTCTGGTTAGAATCAAGCCTGTTTACAAACCTTTGACTCCTCCTTGGAGTCTCAACTTAGTTCTTTCAGTTCTTCAGGGGGTTCCGTTTGAACCCTTACATTCCGTTGATATTAAGTTATTATCTTGGAAAGTTTTGTTTTTGGTTGCAATTTCTTCTGCTAGAAGAGTTTCAGAATTATCTGCTCTGCAGTGTTCTCCTCCTTATCTGGTGTTCCATGCAGATAAGGTGGTTTTACGTACTAAACCTGGTTTTCTTCCAAAAGTTGTTTCTAACAAAAACATTAACCAGGAGATTATCGTACCTTCTCTGTGTCCGAAACCAGTTTCGAAGAAGGAACGTTTGTTGCACAATTTGGATGTTGTTCGCGCTCTAAAATTCTATTTAGATGCTACAAAGGATTTTAGACAAACATCTTCCTTGTTTGTTGTTTATTCCGGTAAAAGGAGAGGTCAAAAAGCAACTTCTACCTCTCTCTCTTTTTGGATTAAAAGCATCATCAGATTGGCTTACGAGACTGCCGGACGGCAGCCTCCCGAAAGAATCACAGCTCATTCCACTAGGGCTGTGGCTTCCACATGGGCCTTCAAGAACGAGGCTTCTGTTGATCAGATATGTAGGGCAGCGACTTGGTCTTCACTGCACACTTTTACCAAATTTTACAAGTTTGATACTTTTGCTTCTTCTGAGGCTATTTTTGGGAGAAAGGTTTTGCAAGCCGTGGTGCCTTCCATCTAGGTGACCTGATTTGCTCCCTCCCATCATCCGTGTCCTAAAGCTTTGGTATTGGTTCCCACAAGTAAGGATGACGCCGTGGACCGGACACACCTATGTTGGAGAAAACAGAATTTATGTTTACCTGATAAATTACTTTCTCCAACGGTGTGTCCGGTCCACGGCCCGCCCTGGTTTTTTAATCAGGTCTGATAATTTATTTTCTTTAACTACAGTCACCACGGTTTCATATGGTTTCTCCTATGCAAATATTCCTCCTTAACGTCGGTCGAATGACTGGGGTAGGCGGAGCCTAGGAGGGATAATGTGACCAGCTTTGCTGGGCTCTTTGCCATTTCCTGTTGGGGAAGAGAATATCCCACAAGTAAGGATGACGCCGTGGACCGGACACACCGTTGGAGAAAGTAATTTATCAGGTAAACATAAATTCTGTTTTTATGGATGCTTTTGATAGAAAGATTGGATCTTATCTAAGGAAAGCTTATTTATAATCTGGTTATATTATTAGACCTGCCATTTATATGGCTGATGTGGCTGCTCCTTCAACTTCTTGGTTGGACAGTTTAGCTCGTCAGAAGACCATGATTTATCCAGCATTATTCTTCTGCTTCAACATGCTAATCATATCATTTCATTTGTGATGCTATATTTGACATTATTAAGATCTTTAGCTATTTTATGGCTTAAATCTTGGAATGCTGACATTGTCTAATATTAGATTATTATCTTTATCTTTCCAGGTTAAGAATCTATTTGGTTCTATTCTATTGTTTCCACTATTACTGAGGGGAAATGAGTATTTTTTACCTCAAGATAAAGTCTAAAGGTAAAATTAAGGCTCCTAATAGTTTTCGTTCCTATTGTCAGAATAAGGAACAAAAGTCAACTCCTTCCCCTAAGGCCTCTGGTTTCAATTGGAGACCATCTTCAAATTGGAATAAAACCACGCAGATTGAAATTATTTCAGGAAATTTGGTCAGGTTCTGTTCAGAATCAATCAGTGCTTTCAAGGGTATCGAATAGGTTTCAGAATTAGACCTCCCGTGAGAAGATTCTTTCTCATGTTCCAAAAAATCCTGTGAAGGCTCAGGCTGTTCATAAGTGTGTTTCAGATCTAGAGCTTTCAGGGGTGATTGTTCCAGTTCCTCTAAAGGAACAGGGTCTAGTGTTCCATTCAAATCTATTTATTGTCCCAAAGAAAGAGAATTCTTTCAGACCAGTTCTGTATCTGAAGCTTTTAATTAATTTTGCAAGAGTGCAACATTTCAAGATGGTGACTATAAGGACTACTCTGCCTTTTTGTTCAGCAAGGGCATTTTATGTCCACAATACTTATTAGTATGCTTATCTTCATATTCCTGTTCATCAAGACCATTATCGGTTTCTGAGATTCTCTTTTCTAGACAAGCATTACCAGTTTGTTGCTCTTCCATTTGTCCTAGCAACAGCTCCAAGAATCTTTTCCAAGGTTCTAGGTGCCCTATCTGTAATCCGAGATATCTTTGTACTAGCTCAGTGTTTTCATTTAGCAGAATCTCGCACAAAACTAGTGTCGTTTCTTCAAAGGCATGGTTGGAGGATCAATTTACAACAGAGTTTCTTGATTCCTCAGACAAAGGTCACCTTTTTAGGTTTCCAGATAGATTCAGTGTCCATGACTTTGTCTTTAACAGACGAGACGAATGAAATTGGTATTAGCTTGTCTAAACCTTCAGTCTCGATTGTTCCCTTCAGTTGCTATGTGCGTGGAAGTTTTAGGTCTTATGACTGCAGCATCGTAAGCGATCCCCTTTGCTCGTTTTCATATGAGACCTCTGCAGCTTTGCATGCTGAATCAATAGTGCAGGGATTATACTCGGATATCACAACTGATATACTTAAATCCCAACATCATCGGATTGTTCAAGGGGCCTCTTTTCTTCGTCCTTTGTGGACTGTGATCTCAACAGACTCAAGTCTTACAGGTTGGGGAGCTGTCTGGGGGTCTCTGACTGCAGAAGGGGCTTGGAAACCTCAAGAGGCGAGGTTACCAATCAGTATTTTAGAACTCTGTGCTATATTCAGAGCTCTTCAGGCTTGGCCTCTGTTAAAGAGATAACTTTTCATTTGTTTTCAGACAGACAATATCACAACAGTGGCAGATGTCAATCATCAGGGAGGGTCTTGCAACTCTCGCAATGAGTATCTTGGATACTTTCTTGGGCGGAGTCCTACTCTTGTGTAATCTCTGTGATTCATATTCCAGGAGTAGACAATAGGGAAGCGGATTATCGTCGTCAGACTTTGCATCCTGGGTAGTGGTCTCTCCATCCAGATGTGTTTTATCAGATTGTACAAATGTGGGGTCTTCCAGAAATAGATTTGATGGATTCTCGCTTGAACAAGAAACTTCCCAGATACCTTTCCAGATCCAAGGATCCTCAGGCAGAGATGGTGGATGCTTTAGCAGTTCCTTGGTTTTACCAACCTGCTTACATTTTTCCACTTCTAGTTCTTCTTCCAAGGGTGATCTCCAAGATCATTATGGAACAATCTTATGTCATGTGTTTCTGATAGCACCAGCATGGCCTCACAGGTTCTGGTATGCGGCTCTTGTCTGGATGTCCAGTTGCCAACCTTGGTTACTTCCTTTAAGGCCAGACCTTCTGTCTCAAGGGCCGTTTTTCCATCAGAATCTCAAATCTCTAAATTTGAAGGTATGGAAATTGAACGCTTAGTTCTTAGTCATAGAGGTTTCTCTGACTCAGTGATCAATACTATGTTACAGGCTCGTAAGTCTGTTTTCAAGGAAGATTTATTATCGGGTTTTTGAAAACCTATATTCCATGGTACTCCTCTCATAATTTTTCTTGGCATTCTTTTAGAATTACTCGGATTTTACAGTTTCTTCAGGATGGTTTGGATAATGGTTTGTCTGCAAATACTTTGAGGACAAATCTCTGCTTTTTCTGTTTTATTTCATAGAAAGATTGCTAAACTTCCTGATATTCACCGTTTTGTTCAGGCTTTGGTTTGCATCAAACCTGTTATTAAGTCTATTTCTCCGCCTTGGAGTCTTAATTTGGTTTTGAAGGTTTTGCAGGCTCCTCCTTTTGAGCCTATGCATTCTTTGGATATTAAACTACTTTCTTGGAAAGTGTTATTTCTTTTGGATATCTCTTCTGCTAGAAGAGTTTCTGAGTTGTTGTCTCTTGTGAGTCTCCTTATCTGATATTCCATCAAGATAAAGTGGTTTTACGGACTTAGTTTAAATTTTTACCTAAGGTTAGGAATTCTAACATTAGTAGGGAAATTGTTGTTTGTTCTTTGTCCTAATCCTAAGAATTCTCTTGAGAGATCTCTACATTCTTTGGATGTTGTAAGAGCTTTGAAATACTATGTTGAGGCTACCAAGGATTTCAGAAAGACTTCTAGTTTATTTGTTATTTTCTCTGGTTCCAGGAAAGGTCAGACAGCCTCTGCCATTTCTTTGGCATCTTGTTTAAAACTTTTGATTCCCAAGGCTTATTTGGAAGTGGGGCAGTCTCCGCCTCATAGAATTACAGCTCATTCCACGAGATCAGTTGCCACTTCTTGAGCTTTCAAGAATAGAACTACAGTTGATCAGATTTGCAAAGCAGCAACTTGGTCTTCTTTGCAGACATTTGCTAAATTTTTTACCATTTCGATGTATTTGCTTCCTCAGAAACAGTCTTTTGTGTTAAAGTTCTTCAGGCAGTTGTCTCAGTTAGATTCCTTTGCCTATAATTTGAGTTTTTTGAAATTTAAGAAAACTTAATTATTATTTGGATTTAATTTTTTCAGAGGAAATAGCTGTTTATTTTTTAAGACACGATGAGTCCACGAATCATCTTAATTACTAATGGGATATTCACCTCCTGGTCAGCAGGAGGAGGCAAAGAGCACCACAGCAGAGCTGTTAAATAGCTCCTCTCATCCCTCCCACTCCAGTCATTCTCTTTGCCTACGTTATTGATAGGAAGAGGTAAAGTGAGGTGTTAGTATAGATTCTTCAATCAAGAGTTTATTATTTTAAAAGTAGTGCAAGATTGTGCTGCTTTGTTCTAGGGTGTAGCCATAGTCCATATCAGTCTCTTCAGTAGAGCTTTTGGTGGCTTTAGAGCAATAGGAACTGGTGGGACATAATTCTCACTGCGCCTCCTATACATTTATGCTGCCCTTATCCTGATAGCCTAAGCACACTTATCTCAGGCCTTATCATTTTCCACAGGGCTATGGGAGGGAGAGGACCTGCTGAGCTGCTCTGCTGTCGGGCAGAATACAAAGGTAAGTGCTAACTTTTTCATTCTGTGTCTGAAGCACACAGAGGATTCAGGACAGAGGAAGTATAGCACTTTACGGTGACATATATCTCCTATAGTTAGATTAAGGAGGATTATCTGGCAGCATGTTAATGGAAGGCACTGGGGCTGAGGAGAGTGGCTTTCTGGGGGCACTTAATCCGAGCTGGATACAAGAGGGATATGCCCTATAACAGAGAGGGCTGAACCACTTAAAGGGACATTCAACACCAGAATTTTTGTTGTTTAAAAAGAAAGATAATCCCTTTATTACCCATTCCCCAGTTTTGCATAACCAACACAGTTATAATACACGTTTTACCTCTGTAATTATCTTGTATCTAAGCTTCTGCTGACTGCCCCCTTATTTCAGTTCTTTTGACAGACATGCAGTTTAGCCAATCAGTGCTCAGTCCTAGGTTACTTTACGTGCCTGAGCTCAATGTTATCTATATGAAACATGTGAACTAATTCCCTCTAGTGGTCAAAATGTATTCAGATTAGAGGCAGTCTTCAAGGTCTAAGAAATTAGCATATGAACCTCCCAGTTTTAGCTTTCAACTAAGAATACCAAGAGAACAAAGCAAAATTGGTGATAAAAGTAAATTTGGAAGTTGTTTAAAATTGCATGCCCTATTTAAAACATGAAAGTTTTTTTGGACTTTACTGTCCCTTTAAGTTATTATCTTTAGGCTATTGTACAATAACCTGGATAAGATTTATAAGTAATGCATATTTTATACCTTCATTTGGTATTGCAATTTGCCCCCAGGTTCAAAGAAGGGTTCAGTAATTTCTCCCGGTAGTCATGTATTGTTACGCCTACAAAGGGCGGGGTTAAGTTTGGCGCCGTTTTTTCAGCGACACAATTTTCTATCTCTGAGTGTTAACTATGCTACAGTCTCTAGGATGTGAGTTATCACACCCACGAAGGGCGGAGTTATGTTACTGACTGCACTTGCTCTTCCGTTCATCAGAAGTTGGAGCGGTTTCTGGGAGAGAGGTTCTTATTCCTTTCTAACTCGATACTCAATGTTTTTTTTACTTCGGTGGGTCCAGATAGCTCTACAGCTGGGCTCAGGATCAGTTTAGAATTTAAGGCATGTCCTTCTTAGGTACATGAAGTTCTAAGGGGTATGAGCGCATTCAGCAAGTTTTAACTGAGTCTTCAGTCAGGGTTTCTATGTTTGCGTGCTAGTCTAAGTAGTTCTCTGCACACAAGGATAAAAAGTTACTGTTTAAAATTTAAAGAGATAGTAACGTTTTTATCTGTTAATCTTTATTACCAGAATTTCACTGTTTATTTGTTTAATCCATCCTTTGTGTTGTAGGATGGAACAAGATCACACAAAGAATGAATTACTTTTTAAATTTAAAGAGACACTAACATTTTTAATCTGTTAATCTTTATTACAAGAATTTCACTGTTTATTTGTTTAATCCATCCTTTGTGTCTTAGGATGGAACAAGAACACACAAAAAATTAGTTACTTTCTCTTGTAAGATGTATCGAGTCCACGGATTCATCCATACTTGTGGGATATTCTCCTTCCCTACAGGAAGTGGCAAAGAGAGCACCCACAGCAGAGCTGTCTATATAGCTCCTCCCTTAGCTCCGCCCCCCAGTCATTCTCTTTGCCTGCTTAACTGCTAGGAAGGGTAAAGTGAATGTGGTGACAAAAATGTTAGTTTTTATTTTCTCAAGCAAAAGTTTATTTTAAATGGTACCGGTGTGTACTATTTACTCTCTGGCAGAAAAGGGATGAAGATTTCTGCAAGGAGGATGATCTTAGTATTTTGTAACTAAGATCCACTGCTGTTCTCACAAGGGCTTAAGAGTACAGGTAAACTTCAGTTGGGGAAATGGTTTGCAGGCTAAGCTGCATTAAGGTATGTTCAGTCTATTTTTTTCTAGACAGACTGTGTTATTTCTAGAAAAGGCTGGCAATATCCCCATAAGGGAAAGGTAAGCTGTATTCAGTAAAGAGGAATCCAAGCTTGCATAAAGGGCTCATTAGTTACTGGTGACACTGATAGGAAAAAACGTTTTGGTTTTATTGCAAATATAACGTTTTTTGAGGGACTTTAAGGGGTATTTGTGGCTTGTTTAAGGGTTATTAATCCACATGGCTAGTTTGTGAAACACTCTGTTGTGTTTCTTTTAGGTCCCATAACATTGAGTGAGGTGGGAGGGGCCTATTTTCGCGCCTCAGTTGCGCAGTTTCTTTACCTCAGAAGCATCCAGCTACTTCTCCAGAGGTTCCTACTGTATTTGAGGGCTGTAAAGAGGTTTTTCCCCCCACAAATCGTTCCTAAAGGGCAGGTAGGCGCCACAGCAGAGCTGTGGCAAGGTGCTGAACGTTATTTCTCCAACATAGGTGTGTCCGGTCCACGGCGTCATCCTTACTTGTGGGATATTCTCTTCCCCAACAGGAAATGGCAAAGAGCCCAGCAAAGCTGGTCACATGATCCCTCCTAGGCTCCGCCTTCTCCAGTCATTCTCTTTGCCGTTGCACAGGCAACATCTCCACGGAGATGGCTCAGAGTTTTTTGGTGTTTAAATGTAGTTTTTATTCTTCAATCAAGAGTTTGTTATTTTAAAATAGTGCTGGTATGTACTATTTACTCTGAAACAGAAAAGAGATGAAGATTTCTGTTTGTAAGAGGAAAATGATTTTAGCAACCGTTACTAAAATCGATGGCTGTTTCCACACAGGACTGTTGAGAGGAATTAACTTCAGTTGGGGGAAACAGTGAGCAGACTTTTGCTGCTTGAGGTTTGACACATTTCTAACAAGACTTGGTAATGCTGGAAGCTGTCATTTTCCCTATGGGATCCGGTAAGCCATTTTCTTAATTTTCAATATAGGAATAAAAGGGCTTCACAAGGGCTTTAAAGACTGGTAGACATTTTTCTGGGCCAAAACGATTACTATATAAGCATATTTAATGGTTTATAACTTTGGAGAGTTATTTTAATCTTGGCAATTTTGTTAAAAAAACGGACAGGCACTGTATTGGACACCTTTTTCACTGGGGGCCTTTTCTAGTCATAGGCAGAGCCTCATTTTCGCGCCACTAATGCGCAGTTGTTTTTGAGAAGCAAGGCATGCAGATGCATGTGTGAGGAGCTCAGATCCACTGAAAAAGCTTATTGAAGGCGTCATTTGGTATCGTATTCCCCTCTGGGCTTGGTTGGGTCTCAGCAAAGCAGATACCAGGGACTGTATAGGGGTTAAATGTAAAAAGGGCTCCGGTTCCGTTATTTTAAGAGTTAAAGCTTTCAAATTTGGTGTGCAATACTTTTAAGGCTTTATGACACTGTGGTGAAAATTTGGTGAATTTTGAACATTTCCTTCATACTTTTGTGTATATTCAGTACAAAAGTGTGTTCAGTTTAAAATTTAAAGAGACAGTAACGGTTTTATTTTAAAACGTTTTTTGTGCTTTGTTATCAAGTTTATGCCTATTAACATGTCTGAACTATCAGATAGACGATGTTCTGTATGTTCGGAAGCCAAGGTTCCTATCCATTTAAATATATGTGATGTATGTGACAAACAAAGTAGGGATAATGATGTCACTGATAATAATGTTGCCCAAAATGATTCCTTAAGTGAGGGGAGTAAGCATGGTACTGCATCATCCCCTTCTATGTCTACACCAGTCTTGCCCACTCAGGAGGCCCCTAGTGCATCTAGTGCGCCAATCCTCCTTACTATGCAACAATTAACGGCTGTAATGGATAATTCTATTAAAAACATTTTAGCCAAAATGCCCACTTATCAGCGAAAGCGCGACTGCTCTGTTTTAGATACTGAAGAGCATGAGGACGCTGATGATAATGGTTCTGACATGCCCTTACACCAGTCTGAAGGGGCTAGGGAGGTTTTGTCTGAGGGAGAAATTTCAGATTCAGGAAAAATTTCTCAACAAGCTGAACCTGACGTTATTACATTTAAATTTAAATTGGAACATCTCCGCGCTCTGCTTAAGGAGGTGTTATCTACTCTGGATGATCGTGACAATTTGGTCATTCCAGAGAAATTATGTAAGATGGACAGGTTCCTAGAGGTCCCGGTGCCCCCTGAAGCTTTTCCTATACCCAAGCGGGTGGCGGACATTGTAAATAAAGAATGGGAAAGGCCCGGCATACCCTTTGTCCCTCCCCCTATATTTAAGAAATTATTTCCTATGGTCGACCCCAGGAAGGACTTATGGCAGACAGTCCCCAAGGTCGAGGGGGCGGTTTCTACTCTAAACAAACGCACCACTATCCCTATAGAAGATAGTTGTGCTTTTAAAGATCCTATGGATAAAAAATTAGAGGGTTTGCTTAAAAAGATGTTTGTTCAGCAAGGTTACCTTCTACAACCAATTTCATGCATTGTTCCTGTCACTACAGCAGCGTGTTTCTGGTTCGAGGAACTAGAAAAGTCACTCAATCAAGCATCCTCTTATGAGGAGGTTATGGACAGAGTTCAAGCACTTAAGTTGGCTAACTCTTTTACCTTAGACGCCACTTTGCAATTAGCTAGATTAGCGGCGAAAAATTCTGGTTTTGCTATTGTGGCGCGCAGAGCGCTTTGGCTGAAGTCTTGGTCAGCGGATGTGTCCTCCAAGAATAGATTGCTTAACATCCCTTTCAAGGGGAAAACGCTGTTTGGCCCTGACTTGAAAGAGATTATTTCAGACATCACTGGGGGAAAGGGCCACGCCCTTCCTCAGGATAGGTCTTTTAAGGCTAAAAATAAAACAAATTTTCGTCCCTTTCGCAGAAACGGACCAGCCTCAAATTCTACATCCTCTAAGCAAGAGGGTAATTCTTCTCAAACCAAGCCAGCCTGGAGACCGATGCAAGGCTGGAACAAAGGTAAGCAGGCCAAAAAGCCCGCTACCGCTACCAAGACAGCATGAGATGCTGGCCCCCGATCCGGGACCGGATCTGGTGGGGGTGCAGACTCTCTCTTCGCTCAGGCTTGGGCAAGAGATGTTCAGGATCCTTGGGCGCTAGAAATAGTTTCTCAAGGTTATCTCCTGGAATTCAAGGAACTACCCCCAAGGGGAAGGTTCCACAGGTCTCAATTGTCTTCAGACCAAATAAAAAGACAGGCATTCTTACATTGTGTAGAAGACCTGTTAAAAATGGGAGTGATTCATCCTGTTCCATTAGGAGAACAAGGGATGGGGTTTTACTCCAATCTGTTCATAGTTCCCAAAAAAGAGGGAACATTCAGGCCAATTTTGGATCTCAAGATCCTAAACAAATTTCTCAAGGTCCCATCGTTCAAGATGGAAACCATTCGGACAATTCTTCCTACCATCCAGGAAGGTCAATTCATGACCACGGTGGATTTAAAGGATGCGTATCTACATATTCCTATCCACAAGGAACATCATCGGTTCCTAAGATTCGCCTTTCTGGACAAGCATTACCAGTTTGTGGCACTTCCATTCGGACTAGCCACTGCTCCAAGAATTTTCACAAAGGTACTAGGGTCCCTTCTAGCGGTGCTAAGGCCAAGGGGCATTGCAGTAGTACCCTACTTGGACGACATACTGATTCAAGCGTCGTCTCTACCTCAAGCAAAGGCTCATACGGACATTGTCCTAGCCTTTCTCAGATCTCACGGGTGGAAAGTGAACGTAGAAAAAAGTTCTCTATTCCCGTCAACAAGAGTTCCCTTCTTGGGAACAATAATAGACTCCTTGGAAATGAAGATTTTTCTGACAGAAGCCAGAAAATCAAAACTTCTAAGCTCTTGTCAAGTACTTCATTCTGTTTTTCTTCCTTCCATAGCGCAGTGCATGGAAGTAATAGGTTTGATGGTTGCGGCAATGGACATAGTTCCTTTTGTGCGAATTCATCTAAGACCATTACAACTGTGCATGCTCAGACAGTGGAATGGGGATTATACAGATTTGTCCCCGACGATCCAAGTAGATCAGAGGACCAGAGATTCACTCCGCTGGTGGCTGACCCTGGACAACCTGTCCCAAGGGATGAGCTTCAGAAGACCAGAGTGGGTCATTGTAACGACCGACGCCAGCCTGGTGGGCTGGGGCGTGGTCTGGAAACACCTGAAAGCTCAGGGTCTATGGTCTCGGGAAGAATCTCTTCTCCCGATAAACATTCTGGAACTGAGAGCGATATTCAATGCTCTCAAGGCTTGGCCTCAACTAGCAAAGGCCAAATTCATAAGGAAATCTTTGCCCAAATAACTCAATTATGGGGCTTTCCAGACATGGATCTGATGGCGTCTCGTCAGAACTTCAAGGTTCCTTGCTACGGGTCCAGATCCAGGGATCCCAAGGCGACTCTAGTAGATGCACTAGTAGCGCCCTGGACCTTCAACCTAGCTTATGTGTTCCCACCGTTTCCTCTCATTCCCAGGCTGGTAGCCAGGATCAATCAGGAGAGGGCTTCGGTGATCTTGATAGCTCCTGCGTGGCCACGCAGAACTTGGTATGCAGACCTGGTGAATATGTCATCGGCTCCACCATGGAAGCTACCGTTGAGACGGGACCTTCTTGTTCAAGGTCCGTTCGAACATCCGAATCTGGCATCACTCCAACTGACTGCTTGGAGATTGAACGCTTGATTTTATCAAAGCGTGGATTCTCAGATTCTGTCATTGATACTCTTATTCAGGCTAGAAAGCCTGTAACTAGAAAAATTTACCATAAAATATGGAAAAATTATATCTGTTGGTGCGAATCAAAAGGATTCCCATGGAACAGGGTAAAAATTCCTAAGATTCTATCCTTCTATCTATTAAGAGGGTTTGGAGAAAGGATTATCTGCAAGTTCTTTGAAGGGACAGATTTCTGCTTTATCTGTTTTACTTCACAAGAAGCTGGCGGCTGTGCCAGATGTTCAGGCTTTTGTTCAGGCTCTGGTTAGAATCAAGCCTGTCTACAAACCTTTGACTCCTCCTTGGAGTCTCAATTTAGTTCTTTCAGTTCTTCAAGGGGTTCCGTTTGAACCCTTACATTCCGTAGATATCAAGTTATTATCTTGGAAAGTTTTGTTTTTGGTTGCAATTTCTTCTGCTAGAAGAGTTTCAGAGTTATCTGCTCTACAGTGTTCTCCTCCTTATCTGGTGTTCCATGCAGATAAGGTGGTTTTGCTTACTAAACCTGGTTTTCTTCCGAAAGTTGTTTCTAACAAAAATATTAACCAGGAGATAGTTGTGCCTTCTTTGTGTCCGAATCCAGTTTCAAAGAAGGAACGTTTGTTGCACAATTTGGATGTAGTTCGTGCTCTAAAGTTCTATTTAGAGGCTACAAAGGATTTCAGACAAACATCTTCCTTGTTTGTTGTTTATTCTGGTAAAAGGAGAGGTCAAAAAGCAACTTCTACCTCTCTCTCTTTTTGGCTTAAAAGCATCATCAGATTGGCTTATGAGACTGCCGGACGGCAGCCTCCTGAAAGAATCACAGCTCATTCCACTAGGGCTGTGGCTTCCACATGGGCCTTCAAGAACGAGGCTTCTGTTGATCAGATATGTAAGGCAGCGACTTGGTCTTCACTGCACACTTTTACCAAATTTTACAAATTTGATACTTTTGCTTCTTCTGAGGCTATTTTTGGGAGAAAGGTTTTGCAAGCCGTGGTGCCTTCCATCTAGGTGACCTGATTTGCTCCCTCCCATCATCCGTGTCCTAAAGCTTTGGTATTGGTTCCCACAAGTAAGGATGACGCCGTGGACCGGACACACCTATGTTGGAGAAAACAGAATTTATGTTTACCTGATAAATTACTTTCTCCAACGGTGTGTCCGGTCCACGGCCCGCCCTGGTTTTTTAATCAGGTCTGATGATTTATTTTCTCTAACTACAGTCACCACGGTATCATATGATTTCTCCTATGCAAATATTCCTCCTTTACGTCGGTCGAATGACTGGGGAAGGCGGAGCCTAGGAGGGATCATGTGACCAGCTTTGCTGGGCTCTTTGCCATTTCCTGTTGGGGAAGAGAATATCCCACAAGTAAGGATGACGCCGTGGACCGGACACACCGTTGGAGAAAGTAATTTATCAGGTAAACATAAATTCTGTTTTTACCGGTTTTGAAGTTTTTTCAATCCGGTTTTTACATTAAGGGGTTAATTGTTTATTTGCATAGTGGTGCAAAGTTACTAAGGCTTTATGATGCTACTGTAAAAATTTCGTTTTGTTTACTTCTTTTTTTCACTGTTTTGCAGAGTTTGTGCAGCTTTTTTCTTTTAAAGGCACAGTACCGTTTTTGTTTAAAGTGTTATTTACTTTGATTTAAAGTGTTTTCCAAGCTTGCTTGTTACATTACTAGCCTGTTTCACATGTCTGACACCAAGGAGAATCCTTGTTTAATGTGTTTAGAAGCCATTGTGGAACCCCCTCTTAGAATGTGTCCCACTTGCACTGATATGTCTATAAATTATAAAGAGCATATTTTAGCACTTAAAAATATTGCAATAGATGATTCTCAGACAGACGGAAATGAGGGTTTAGCATCTAGCTCTCCCCAAGTGTCACAACCAGTAACGCCCGCACAAGTGATGCCAAGTACCTCTAGTGCGTCAAATTCATTTACTTTACAAGACATCGCCACAGTTATGAATAAAACCCTCACAGAGGTTTTCTCTAAACTGCCTGGTTTACAAGGAAAGCGTGACAGCTCTGGATTAAGAACAAATGCTGAGCTGTCTGACGCTTTAGTAGCCGTATCCGATATACCCTCACAATGTTCTGAAGTAGGGGTAAGGGATTTGTTATCTGAGGGAGAGATTTCTGATTCAGGAAAGACGCTCCCTCAGACAGATTCTGATATGACGGCCTTTAAATTTAAGCTTGAACACCTCCGCTTATTGTTCAAGGCGGGATTAGCTACTCTAGACGATTGTGACTCTATAGTGGTCCCAGAGAAATTGTGTAAAATGGACAGATACTTAGAGGTTCCTGTTTACACTGATATTTTTCCAGTCCCTAAGAGGATTGTGACTATTGTTACTAAGGAGTGGGATAGACCAGGTATTCCGTTCGCTCCCCCTCCTGTTTTTAAGAAAATGTTTCCCATATCTGACACCATGCAGGACTCGTGGCAGACTGTTCCTAAGGTGGAGGGAGCTATTTCTACTCTTGCTAAGCGTACAACTATACCTATCGAAGACAGTTGTGCTTTCAAAGATCCTATGGATAAAAAATTAGAGGGTCTCCTAAAGAAAATTTTTGTTCATCAAGGTTTTCTTCTCCAACCTATTGCATGCATTGTTCCTGTAACTACTGCAGCTGCCTTCTGGTTTGAGGCTCTAGAAGAGGCTCTCCAGGTGGAGACTCCATTAGAGGATATTATGGATAGAATTAAGGCCCTTAAGTTGGCTAATTCTTTCATTACAGATGCCGCTTTCCAAATGGCTAAATTAGCGGCAAAGAATTCAGGTTTTGCCATTTTAGCACGTAGGGTGTTATTGCTTAAGTCCTGGTCTGCTGATGTGTCCTCAAAATCTAAATTGTTGAACATCCCTTTCAAAGGAAAGACCCTATTTGGGCCTGCACTGAAAGAAATTATTTCAGACATCACTGGAGGGGAAAGGCCATGCCCTCCCTCAGGATAAAACAAATAAGATGAGGACCAAACAAAATAATTTTCGTTCCTTTCGGAACTTCAAGGGTGGTCCCGCTTCAGCTTCCCCTGCAGCAAAGCAAGAGGGGAATTCTGTCCAATCCAAGTCAGTCTGGAGACCTAACCAGGCTTGGAACAAAGGTAAACAGGCCAAGAAGCCTGCTGCTGCCTCTAAGACAGCATGAAGGGGTAGCCCCCGATCTCTTCGCTTGGGCAAGAAATGTTCACGATTCCTGGGCCTTAGAAATTGTGTCCCAAGGATATCTTCTGGATTTCAGATACTCCCCCCCCCCCCCTACATACCATGGGAGTTATCCGCCCAGTTCCAAGAGCGGAACAAGGGCTAGGTTTTTACTCCAACAGGTTTGTGGTTCCCAAAAAAGAGGGAACTTTCAGACCGATCTTGGATCTCAAAATTCTAAACAAGTTCCTCAGTGTACCATCTTTCAAGATGGAGACTATTCGGCTATTCTTCCTCTGATCCAGGAGGGTCAATATATGACTACCGTGGATTTAAAGGATGCGTATTTACACATCCCTATTCACAGAGATCTTCATCAATTCCTCCGATTCGCCTTTCTGGACAGGCATTACCAGTTTGTGGCCCTTCCTTTCGGGTTGGCCACGGCTCCTAGAATTTTCACAAAGGAGCTAGGGTCCCTTTTGGCGGTTCTAAGACCGCAGGGTATAGTAGTGGTGCCTTATCTAGACGACATCTTAAATTCAGGCGTCGACTTTCCAGCTAGCCAAGTCTCACACGGACATAGTGTTGGATTTTCTGAGATCTCACGGGTGGAAGGTGAACATAAAAAAAGAGTTCTCTCGTCCCTCTCACAAGAGTTTCCTTCCTAGGGACTCTGATAGACTCGGTAGAAATGGAAATATTTCTGACGGAGGTCAGAAAATCAAAACTTTTAATCACTTGCCGAGCTCTTCATTCTATTCCTCGGCCATCAGTGGCTCAGTGTATGGAGGTAATCGAACTTATGGTAGCGGCAATGGACGTAGTTCCTTATGCCCGCCTACACCTCAGACCACTGCAACTATACATGCTCAAGCAGTGGAATGGGGATTATGCAGATTTATCTCCTCAACTGCATCTGGACCAAGAGACCAGAGATTCTCTTCTCTGGTGGTTGTCTCAGGACCAAAGGTCTCAGGGAATGTGTTTCCGCAGGCCAGAGTGGCTCATAGTAACGACAGATGCCAGCCTGCTAGGCTGGGGTGCAGTCTGGAAATCCCTGAAAGCACAGGGCTTATGGTCTCGGGAGGAAAAACTCTCCTCCCGATAAACATTCTAGAACTGAGAGCGATATTCAATGCGCTTCAGGCGTGGCCTCAGCTAGCTGCGGCCAAATTCATCAGATTTCAGTCGGACAACATCACGATTGTAGCCTATATCAATCATCAAGGAGGAACACGGAGTTCTCTAGCGATGATAGAGGTAACCAAAATAATCAGATGGGCGTAGGATCACTCTTACTATCTCTCAGCAATCCATATCCCAGGGGTAGAGAACTCCTAAGTCCAGTCCACGGATCATCCATTACTTGTGGGGATATTCCCCTTCCCAACAGGAAGCTGCAAGAGGATCACCCACAGCTGTCTATATAGCTCCTCCCCTTCCTGCCACCCCCAGTCATTCTCTTGCAGCTCTCGACAAGCATGGAAGCAGTTAGAGAGATGTGGTGTAATTTAGTTATTTTTTCTTCAATTCAAAAGTTTGTTATTTTTAAATGGTACCAGAGTTGTACTATTTTGGTCTCAGGCAGAAAATAGAAGAAGAGTCTGCCTGTGGTCTCTAATGATCTTAGCAGGTTGTAACTAAGATCCATTGCTGTTCTCACACATAACTGAAGAGAGAGGTAACTTCAGCTTGGGGAATGGCGTGCAGGGTATCCTGCTATGAGGTATGTGCAGTCTAAATTTTTCTAGAGAAATGTATATTCTAGAAAATGCTGTTGATACCAGATTTATTTAAGGTAAGCCTGATTACAGTGATTTAATAACGACTAGTATCATGCTTACTATTAGAGGTAACACTCTTATTATTTTTTCAAACTACTGAAATATAAAACGTTTGCTGGGAGTGCTTAAACGTTTTTTATATGCTTTCTGGTGATAAACTTTATTTTTTTCCACATGGCTGGCTAAAATTTGCCTAGGATAGTTTTGTTAGGCCTCTCACTGTGTAGACAGGAAGTGGGAGGGGCCTAATTTCGTGCCTAGATGCGCATTAACTTTTGCAGACTGAGACATCCAGTTTTCCTAAAGGAGTTCCCTGAATGCTTGGGACCTCTCTGAAGGGTTTTGATGCTTTCCAAAGTCGTTTGTATGGCAAGGTAGGGCCACAGCAGAGCTGTGGCAGTTGGTTGTGACTGTTAAAAAACGTCTCTTTCGTTTTTTTGATCCGTTTTTGAAACTAAGGGGTTAATCATCCATTTGCAAGTGGGTGCAATGCTCTGTTAGCCTATTATACACACTGTAAACATTTCGTTTGATTTACTGCTTTTTTTCACTGTTTTTCAAATTCTGACCTTTTTTATTTTTCTTAAAGGCACAGTACCGTTTTTATTTTTTGCTTGTTAACTTGATTTAAAGTGTTTTCCAAGCTTGCTGGTCTCATTGCTAGTCTGTTTAAACATGTCTGACATAGAGGAAACTCCTTGTTCATTATGTTTAGAAGCCATGGTGGAACCCCCTCTTAGAATGTGTACCAAATGTACTGATTTCACTTTAAGTAATAAAGACCATATTCTGTCTTTAAAAGATTTATCACCAGAGGAATCTGACGAGGGGGAAGTTATGCCGACTAACTCGCCCCACGTGTCAGAGCCTTTGACTATTCTGGTTTTGCTATTCAGGCGCGTAAGGCGCTATGGCTTAAATCATGGTCAGCTGACGTTACTTCAAAGTCTAAGCTTCTTAATATTCCTTTCAAGGGGCAGACCCTATTCGGGCCTGGTTTGAAGGAGATCATTTCTGATATCACGGGAGGGAAAGGACATGCCCTCCCTCAGGACAGGTCTAATAAATCAAGGACCAAACAGACTAATTTTCGTGCCTTTCGAAACTTTAAAACGAGTGCGGCATCAACTTCCTCTAATACAAAACAAGAGGGAACTTTTGCCCAGTCCAAGTCGGTCTGGAGACATAACCAGGCTTGGAACAAAGGTAAGCAGGCCAAAAAGCCTGCTGCTGCCTCTAAGACAGCATGAAGGATTGGCCCCCGATCCGGTAACGTATCTAGTAGGGGGCAGACTTTCTCTCTTCGCCCAGGCTTTGCCAAGAGATGTCCAGGATCCCTGGGCGTTGGAAATTGTATCCCAGGGATATCTTCTGGACTTCAAAGCTTCCCCTCCAAAAGGGAGATTTCACCTTTCACAATTATCTGCAAACCAGATAAGGAGAGAGGCATTCTTACATTGTGTTCAAGACCTCCAAGTTATTGGAGTGATCCACCCAGTTCCAGAGGAGGAACAGGGACAAGGCTTCTATTCAAATCTGTTTGTGGTTCCCAAGAAAGAGGGAACCTTCAGACCAATCTTAGATCTCAAAATCCTAAACAAATTTCTCGGGGTCCCATCATTCAAGATGGAGACTATTCGTACCATCCTTCCTATGATCCAGGAGGGTCAATACATGACTACAGTGAATTTAAAGGATGCTTATCTTCACATTCCGATGCACAAAGATCATCATCGGTTTCTCAGGTTTGCCTTCCTGGACAGGCATTACCAGTTTGTAGCTCTTCCCTTTGGGTTAGCTACAGCTCCAAGAATCTTTACGAAGGTTCTGGGGTCACTTCTGGCGGTCCTAAGGCCGCGGGGCATAGCAGTGGCCCCTTATTTAGACGACATTCTGATACAGGCGGCAAATTTCCAAATTGCCAAGTCTCATACGGACATAGTTCTGGCATTTCTGAGGTCGCACGGGTGGAAAGTGAACGAAGAGAAGAGTTCTCTATCCCCTCTCACAAGAGTTTCCTTTCTGGGAACTCTGATAGATTCTGTAGAAATGAGGATTTACCTGACAGAGACCAGGTTATCAAAACTTCTATATTCTTGCCGTGTTCTTTATTCTACTTCTCGCCCTTCGGTGGCTCAGTGTATGGAAGTAATCGGCTTAATAGTAGCGGCAATGGACATAGTGCCATTTGCCTGCCTACATCTCTGACCGCTGCAACTCTGCATGCTCAGTCAGTGGAATGGGGATTACACAGATTTGTCCCCTCTACTAAATCTGGATCAAAAGACCAGGTATTCTCTTCTCTGGTGGCTATCTCGGGTCCATCTGTCCAAAGGTATGACCTTTCGCAGGCCAGATTGGACACTAGTAACGACAGATGCCAGCCTTCTAGGCTGGGGGGCAGTCTGGAACTCCCTGAAGGCTCAGGGATCGTGGACTCAGGAGGAGACCCTCCTTCCAATAAACATTCTGGAACTAAGAGCGATATTCAATGCTCTTCAGGCTTGGCCTCAGCTAGCGAAAAATGAGGTTCATCAGATTTCAGTCGGACAACATCACGACTGTGGCTTACATCAACCATCAAGGGGGAACAAGGAGTTCCCTAGCGATGTTGGAAGTTTCAAAGATAATTCGTTGGGCAGAGATTCACTCTTGCCACCTATCAGCTATCCATAGGGAGGTGGATTTTCTAAGTCGACAGACTTTTCATCCGGGGGAGTGGGAACTCCATCCGGAGGTGTTTGCACAATTGGTTCAACGTTGGGGCGAACCAGAACTGGATCTCATGGCGTCTCGCCAGAACGCCAAACTTCCTTGTTACGGATCCAAGGCAACGCTGATAGAGGCTCTAGCAGCGCCTTGGTCCTTCAACCTGGCTTATGTGTTTCCACCGTTTCCTCTGCTCCCTCGTCTGATTGCCAAAATCAAGCAGGAGAGAGCATTGGTGATCTTGATAGCGCCTGCATGGCCACGCAGGACTTGGTATGCAGATCTGGTGGACATGTCATCCTTTCCACCATGGACTCTGCCGCTGAGACAGGACCTTCTACTTCAAGGTCCTTTCAACCATCCAAATCTAATTTCTCTGAAACTGACTGCCTGGAGATTGAACGCTTGATTTTATCAAAGCGTGGCTTCTCTGAGTCAGTTATTGATACCTTCATTCAGGCACGTCACCAGGAAAATCTATCATAAGATATGGCGTAAATATCTTTATTGGTGTGAATCCAAGGGTTACTCATGGAGTAAAGTCAGGATTCCCAGGATATTATCTTTTCTCCAAGAAGGATTGGAGAAGGGATTGTCAGCTAGTTCCTTAAAGGGACAGATTTCTGCTCTGTCCTTTTGCATGAGCGTCTGGCGGATGCTCCAGACGTTCAGGCGTTTTTTCAGGCTTTAGTTAGAATCAAGCCTGTGTTTAAACCAGTTGCTCCGCCATGGAGTTTAAATTTGGTTCTTAAAGTTCTCCAAGGGGTTCCGTTTGAACCTCTTCATTCCATAGATATCAAGCTTTTATCTTGGAAAGTTCTGTTTTTGGTAGCTATTTCCTCGGCTCGTAGAGTTTCAGAGTTATCAGCCTTACAGTGTGATTACCCTTATCTGATCTTCCATGCAGATAAGGTAGTTTTGCGTACCAAACCTGGGTTTCTTCCTAAGGTGGTATCTAATAAGAATATCAATCAAGAGATTGTTGTTCCGTCACTGTGTCCTAATCCTTCAAAGAAGGAACGTCTATTACACAATTTTGATGTGGTTCGTGCTTTAAAGTTTTATTTACAAGCTACTAAAGATTTTCGTCAATCATCTGCTTTGTTTGTTGTCTACTCTGGACAGAGGAGAGGCCAAAAGGCTTCGGCAACTTCTCTTTCGTTTTGGCTAAGAAGTATAATACGCTTAGCTTATGAGACTGCTGGCCAGCAGCCTCCTGAAAGGATTACAGCTCATTCTACTAGAGCTGTGGCTTCCACATGGGCTTTTAAAAATGAGGCTTCTGTTGAACAGATTTGCGTGGCGGTGACTTGGTCTTCGCTTCATACTTTTTCAAAGTTTTATAAATTTGATACTTTTGCTTCTTCAGAGGCTATTTTGGGGAGAAAGGTTTTACATGCAGTGGTACCTGCCTTGTCCCTCCCTTCATCCGTGTACTTTAGCTTTGGTATTGGTATCCCACAAGTAATGTATGATCCGTGGACTGGATACACCTTACAAGAGAAAACATAATTTATGCTTACCTGATAAATTTATTTCTCTTGTGTTGTATCCAGTCCACGGCCCGCCCTGTCATTTTAAGGCAGGTATATTTTATTTTTTAAACTACAGTCACCACTGCACCCTATGGTTTCTCCTTTCTCTTGCTTGTCTTCGGTCGAATGACTGGAGGTGGCAGGAAGGGGAGGAGCTATATAGACAGCTCTGCTGTGGGTGATCCTCTTGCAGCTTCCTGTTGGGAAGGAGAATATCCCCACAAGTAATGGCTGATCCGTGGACTGGATACACCACAAGAGAAATAAATTTATCAGGTAAGCATAAATTGTTTTTTCTGCGTCTGACTGCTTGGAGATTGAACGCCTGATTCTATCAAAGCATGGTTTCTCTGAGTCGGTCATTGATACCCTGATTCAGGCTAGAAAGCATGTCACCAGGAAAATCTATCATAAGATTTGGCGCAAATATCTTTGTTGGTGTCAATCCAAGGGTTACTCATGGAGTAAGATTAGGATTCCTAGAATTTTGTCCTTTCTCCAAGAAGGATTGGAGAAGGGATTATCAGCTAGTTCCTTAGGACAAATATCTGCTTTGTCTATTCTTTTACACAAACGTCTGGCAGATGTCCCAGACGTTCAAGCGTTTAGTCAGGCCTTGGTCAGGATCAAGCCTGTATTTAAACCTGTTACTCCACCATGGAGCCTAAACTTGGTTCTTAATGTTCTTCAAGGGGTTCCGTTTGAACCTATGCATTCCATAGATATTAAGCTTCTATCTTGGAAAGTTTTGTTTTTAGTAGCTATCTCTTTGGCTCGAAGAGTTTCTGAGTTATCTGCTTTACAGTGTGACTCACCTTACCTTGTTTTCCATGCAACTAAGGTGGTTTTGCGTACCAAACCTGGGTTTCTTCCTAAGGTTGTTTCTAATAGGAATATCAATCAGGAGATTTGTTCCTTCTCTGTGTCCTAATCCTTCATCAAAGGAGGAACGTCTTGTTTCACAATCTTGATGTGGTTCGTGCTTTAAAGTTCTATTTACAAGCAACTAATTATTTCCGTCAAACATCTTCATTGTTTGTTGTTTATTCTGGTAAACGGAGAGGTCAAAAGGCTACAGCTACCTCTCTTTCCTTTTGGCTTAAAAGCATCATCCGTTTGGCTTATGAGACTGCTGGCCAGCAGCCTCCTGAAAGAATTACTGTTCATTCTACTAGAGCAGTGGCTTCCACATGGTCTTTTAAAAATGAGTCTTCTGTTGAACAGATTTGTAAGGCGGCGACTTGGTCTTCGCTTCATACTTTTTCCAAATTTTACAAATTTGATACTTTTGCTTCTTCAGAGGCTATTTTTGGGAGAGAGGTTCTACAAGCAGTGGTGCATTCTGTTTAGGGTACCTGTCTTGTCCCTCCCTTCATCTGTGTCCTAAAGCTTTGGTATTGGTATCCCACAAGTATGGATGAATCCGTGGACTCTATATATCTTACAAGAGAAAACAGAATTTATGCTTACCTGATAAATTTCTTTCTCTTGTGATGTATCGAGTCCACGGCCCGCCCTGTCTGTTTACGACAGGTAGTATATTTTTAATTAAAAGACTTCAGTCACCACTGCACCCTATAGCTTCTCCTTTTTCTTCCTAGCCTTCAGTCGAATGACTGGGGGCCGGAGCTAAGGGAGGAGCTATATAGACAGCTCTGCTGTGAGTGCTCTCTTTGCCACTTCCTGTAGGGAAGGAGAATATCCCACAAGTATGGATGAGTCCGTGGACTCGATGCATCACAAGAGAGAAATTTATCAGGTAAGCATAAATTCTGTTTTTTAATTTAAAGAGACAGTAATGTTTGTGTCAGTTTTTATTACTAATAATAAAAAAATAAAGATTCTTCTGAATCTGGTTTTTGTACTGTTTGGGGAGTCGGTTGACTATGGTCAATCTATGCCACAAATTTCTCCTATAGTGTACCACAAAATGTTATGGCCCACATGCAGTGCCCTGTGCTTCCTCTAACACACCATTTGGAATTACTTTGCTTTTCATGCATTAAAGGTAGAAAACATTATTAGAGGAATTAATTTCAATCAGTCAGGGTGATTGATTTAGTAATTGCTATCCCAACTGTTTCTTCCCTGTTATCTGGAAGAGGAAGATTCTTCGGGATTATCTGAAAGAGAATTCTCGGACTCAGATGGAATAATATATTTATTGGATCCTGAGGTGGTTGTTCTCATTTTTTTTTTTTTTTTTTTTAAAGCTTGATTACCTCCATTTGTTACTTTAGGAGGTTTTGGCTACCCTGGACGACCCCGACACTACCGGTGTTATCTATCCCAGTGCATCCAGTAAGTTATTAGGAATGGAATGAACCGCGTTCCCTATATTTAATTGGATGTTTTCCATACCCGGCGTAGCTAAGGAGGCTGGGCAAACATTCACTAGGGTGGAAGGAGTAGTTTCCAGTTTAGCTAAGAGAACTACGATGCCCTTAGAGGATAGTTGGGTTCAAAGGTCCTATGGACAAGAATTAGAAAAGGGAGTACACCAGGGCTTTCAATGGCAACCAGCTGTGTACTTTGCTACCGTCACTAGTGCAACGGCATATTGGTGTGATGCGTTGTCTGATGCTACTAGTCAGAAACTCCCCTGGATAAAGATTCAGGATAGGATAAAAGCTTTCGAGTTGGCTAATTCCTTTATTTCGATTTTTTCCCTTCAAGTTACCAAACTGGGAGCATAGGTTTCAGGGTTCTCTGTTTCAGCTCACAGAGTTTTATGTTTAGAACCTTGTTCTACGGATGTATGCTCTAAGTTTAAGCTTTTTAGCGATTCCTTACAAGGGGAAGACCTTGTTGGGATCTGGCTTGACGAAAATAATATCTTTTGGAATTTATAGAATTTCAACAAAAATAAAAATAAAAAAAAAAATAAAAAAAAAATATCCTGCCGTTAAATCAAACACAGTGTGAAGGTCATGCCCTCAATCCGGGACCGGATCTTGTAGAGGGCAGAATTCCCGTCTTCGCTCATACTTGGGTTCGAGATGTTCAGGATCCCTGTGCAATAGAAACAGTGTTCCAGGGACACAAATCAGAGATCAAAAAGTTTTTCTCTCAGAGGCAGGTTTCTGTTTTCAAGATTATCTGCAGATCAGATAAAAGGAGAGGAGTTCTTACACTGCGTAGGAGACCTCTCAGTCCTGGGAATGATTGTTCCAGTTCCACTATGGGTACAGGGTCTGGGTTTTTTGTCCCAAGCGGTTTGTGGTTCCCAAAGAAGAGGGATCCTTCAGACCACTTTTAGATCTCAAGAGTCTAAACAAATTTCTTAGTGTACCGTCCTTCAAGATGGAAACTATTCGTTCCATTCTTCCCTTGATCCAAGAGTATCAATTTATGACAACGGTGTATTTAAAGGACGTCTACCTATATGTGCCATTCTCAGGAATTGTCTCAAGATTCTAAGGTTTGCCTTTCTGGACAAATGCTTCCAGTTTGTGGCTCTTCCTTTCGATGTTGCCGCAGCTCTTAGAGTTTTCACAAGGGCTCTGGGATCACTGTTGGCGGCGCTTCCGTTTCAGGACATTGCAGTGGTGCTCTATCTGGACGCCATCCTTACAGCAAGTAAGATGTCACATAGACATGGTGTTATCCTTCCTGCGATCTCACGGGTGGAAGGTAAATTTGGAAATGAGTTCCTCAATCCCATTCACAAGGGTAACTTTCTGAGGAACCATAATAGATTCCATATCAATGAAGATTTTTCTGACAGAATGTCAGGAAATTAGAGTATTGATACTTGTCTAGTCACTCAATCCATTCCTCGGCCTTCAGTGGCTCAGTGCATGGAGGTATTCGGGCTGATGGCGGCAATGGACATCATCCCGTTTGCTCGGTTTCATCTCTGTATTTAAAGGGACATGAAACCCAATTTTTTTCTTTTTATGATTTAGAAAAAACATGCCATTTTAAACAACTTTCAAATTAACTTATATTATCTAATTTGCTTCATTCTCTTGATAGCCTTTGTTGAAAAGCATATCTAGATATGCTCAGTCGCTGCTGATTGGTGGCTGCACATAGATGCCTCGTGTGATTGGCTAACCCATGTGCATTGCTATTTCTTCAACAAAGAATATTGAAAGAATGAAGCAAATTAGATAATAGAAGTAAATTGGAATGTTGTTGAAAATTGTATTCTCTATCTGAATCATGAAAGAAAAATTTTGGGTTTCATGTCCCTTTAAGCATGCTCTGGCAATGGATCAGAGATTATACAGATTTGTCTCCTCGAATACTACTGGAGCAGGAGACAAGGGATTCTCTTAAAATGGTATTATCTCTGGATCATCTATCCCAGGGAACCTGCTTTCACAGACCATCTTGGGTGATTGTGACTACAGACGCCAGCCTTCTTGGGTGGGGAGTAGTCTGGGGCTCTGTAAGGGCTCAAGGGGTCTTGGACTCAGCCAGAGTCTGTTCTTCTTATAAACATTCTGGAACTGAGAGCGATCTTCAATGTTCTTCTGGCCTGACCTCAGTTAGCCTCGGTCCAGTTTCTCGGGTTCTAGTCGAACAAAATAACGATCAATCGTCAGGGAGGAATGTGGAGTTCCTTGGTGATGATCGAGGGGTCAATAATAATTCAGTAGGCGGTGGCCCACTCTTGCTGTCTGTCTGCGATCCACATCCCAGGGGTGGACAACTGGAAGACGGATTTTTTGAGCAGGCAGACTTTTCATCCGGGGGAGTGGGAACTCCATCCGGAAGTGTTATCAAGTTTTTTTTTTTTCCTCCGTTGGCTTTTCTTCCTCTGGTCATTGCTCGAATCAAGCAGGAGAGGGCATAGGTGATCCTCATAGCACCGGCTTAGCCTCGCAGGATTTGGTATGCAAATCTGGTGGACATGTCATCTCTGCCACCTTGGAGACTTCAGTTGAGGAAGGACCTTCTAATCAAGGGCCCCTCCTCTCAGATCTGGTTTCTTTGAAACTGTCTGCTTGGAGATTGAATGCTTAATATTATCCAAGCAGGGTTTTTCTGACTCGGTCATTGAAACCATGATTCAGGCTCGTAAGCCTGTCACTAGAAAGATTTATCATAAATATCTCTATTGGTGTGAATCCATGGACTACTCATGGAGTAGAGTTAGGATTCCTAGAATTTAGTTTTTTTCTCCAAGAGGGTTTGAAGAAAGGTTTATCGTCAAGTTCCCTAAAGGGTCAAATTTGTCTTAGTCTAGTTTGTTACACTAACATCTGGCAGATGTCCCAGATGTACAATCATGTTGTCAGGCCTTGGGCAGGATCAGGCCTGTGTTCATACCAGTTACTCCTCCATGGAGTCTGAATTTAGTTCTCAAGGGGCTCCGTTTGAGCCTATGCTTTCCTTAGATATTAAGTCGTTATCTTGTTGCTTTTTCTTCTGCTTAGTGTCAGAGCTCTCAAAATTACAGTTTGTTTCCTTATCTTATTTCCATTCAGATAAGGTAGTTTTTATATACTAAATTAGGATTTCTTCCTAAGATTGTTCTGATCGTAACATTATTCAGGAGATTGTTGTTCCTTCCTTGTGTACTAATCCTTCTCAGAAGGAAAGACTTTTGCACAATTTGGACGTGGTCTGTGCTTTAGTTTTACCTGCAGGCAACTAAGGACTGTCGTCAGTTTTCTGCTTTGTTTGTGGTTTTCTCAGGCAAACGCAAGGGTCAGAAAGCTACGGCTACTTCTTTTCTTACTGGCTGAAGAGTATCATATGTTTTGCATATGAAGCTGCTGGACAACAGCCTCCCGAGAGAGTTACGGTTCATTCCGTTAGGGCTGTTGCTTCTTCATGGGCGTTCAAAAATGAAGCTTCTGTGGATCAGATTTGCAAGGCTGCAACTTGGTCCTTTGTTCACACAAAATTTTTTCAAGGTCCTATAAGTTTGTCACTTTTGCTTCGGCTGAGGCCGTTTTTTGGGAGAAAGGTTCTTTAAGCAGTGGTGCCTTCCGTTTAGGTTCCCTGTCTTGTCCTTCCCGTATCATCTGTGTACTCTAGCTTCGGTATTGAATCCCATTAGTAATTAAGATGATCAGTGGACTCATCATGTCTTAAAAAAGAATAGAAAATTTATGCTTGCTTGATAAATTTATTTATTTTTTGACATGATGAGTCCACGGCCCGCCCTGTTTTTGTAGACAGGTTGTGGGTTATGTAAACTTCAGACACCTCTGCACCTTGGCTTTTCCTTTGTCTTCCTGACTTCGGTCGAATTACTGGAGTAGGAGGGATGGGAGGAGCTATTTAACAGCTCTGCTGTGGTGCTCTTTGCCTCCTCCTGCTGACCAGGAGGTGAATATCCTATTGGTAATTAAGATGATCCGTGGACTCATCGTGTCAAAAAAAGAAATAAATTTATCAGGTAAGCATACATTTTCTTCCCCCCCCCCCTAGCTCATGGACTCTTGCCACTTACATGAAAGAAAACATAATTTATGTAAGAACTTACCTGATAAATTCCTTACTTTCATAGTGGCAAGAGTCCATGATACACACCCTGTTTTTTGGTGGTTATGATTTTTTTTGTATAAAAGCACATTATTTTTCCAGTTCCTCTTTTTGTATGCTTTTTTACTCCTTTTTGCACCTCACTACTTGGCTATGAATTAAAGCTGAGGTATGAGTTAGGTGGGAGGTGTATTTATAGGCATTTTGAGGTTTGGTAAACTTTGCCCTCTCCTGGTAGGAATGTATATCCCATATGTCACTAGCTCATGGACTCTTGCCACTATGAAATAAAATAATTGTTTTTTCACCATTTTAACTGGTTGCCGGTGTGATTTCTATATTATCAGCACTTTTTGATTGATACAGGCGAGTTTAATTACAAATTACAGGAGCATCACAAACTTGGAATGCAATTATTTCTTACAATTTTGAGAAGGTGCCAATAATTTTGTCCAGTCCATTTTTGGAGTTTTGCATGGAATGTGTCGGATTTGGCTTTTTTTCTCTTTTTTGTATCATACCAATAGAAACAAAAAAATAAACATGAGAATGCCTAAACATTTGTAATTGCAACAATTTTCTGGACGAAGTTGTGCATTATCTGACAAATACAGGGGTGCCAATATTTTTGGCCATGACTGTATATAGATATGTATGTGTGTACACACACACACACATACATAAATCTTTATGAATACACTGAAGGTACATATACAAAAGGGGAGCTTACTGGTGCATATAATTTCAGTACTGTAGAACCTGTTGATGCTCTACAAATTAATAACAACAACAATACCACATTTGGAGTTTTAACATTATCTTAGATATTCTTAGGTAAATAAGTATTGAAACAAATAACTTTCACAGTATTTGACCCGTCTTCTCGACTAAAAAAATATAGTATGTTGTAAAGCTCCCATATATGCCATTGGGTAAACCTATATGGGTGTATCCTCACTAATTTTTTTTCTTTTTCAGGCAAGCATAGACAAGTGCTAAGAGAAGTTTAATTGTTTACGTTTATTAAAGGGGCATGAAAGGTTAAATAAAACGTTATTGTTCAGATAGAGCATGCAATTTAAGAGACTCTGTTATCAAATTGATTTCATTCTTATGGTATCCTTGGTTGAAACACATAGCTCAGAAGCTGCAGTGCACAACTGGGAGCTAGCTGCTGATTTGTGGCTATGCACATATGCCACTTCTCAATGGCTCACTAGATGTGTTCATGTAGGTCCTATTATTTCACTGCTGCCCTGGAGTTAACTTTAACTCATTTACTGGAATTAAACACATTTATATGCAAGCAACAGTGCAAAAATAAAATGCTCTAACATACTAGAATTTTCTACTTTTAGGAAACAGACCATTTAATGGACATAGAATTACAGTTTATAGACAGTTACCTGTTTTATAAATACATTGTAATTTATTAGATTGGGTCACATCATCTAAGGTCTGAGCACTTATATTGATATTCAGACAGAAAACGGAAATTGGATTTTTTCATTTTCCACATTGTAGACAATATTTCTTAGTCACAAATTATTATATACTTTTTCCAATTAAATTTCCTTTTCTTTTTCTGCCAACTTTCATATTTTAAATTGAATCTAAGGTATTCCTCTTGAATAAATTGAGCCAACTCTTCACTTTTTTGTTACTACTTATATTCAAAATTGTTTTATGCTCAAAGTGTTTTATTCTCTAGATAGAACTGCTCAATTGGTTTGTTTTGCTGAATGGGCTGATGTATAAGTAGTGCTTTTTTTCCCTTTTTGTTCTGCAGATTATGACTTCCTGCAGTGCCGTTTATAAAAGGAAGATATGAGAGCACACTTGATATGGCATAGATCAATCATTCCCTTCTCCTTTTGTTATAGACAATATTCACATTGAGTTCTCTGTATATGAAATGTTAGATGTAATAAAGAGGTGTTTACAAGTAGTACCATGTCCAATTATTTTTAGATTAAATGATATTTAACTACTAGAAAAATACTACAAAGAATTGTATAATCAAAGCAAAGATTTAGCCTGAGAATAATATGCTTATGTATTTTTAAAGATTAAATTAGTTGTTTAAATACTAAAAAAAAAAAGTGTAAAATGTTGGTTCCATAAAGAATCGGTTGTGCCCTTTCTGTAAAAGTAGGCTTTCTTCACTGCTGAGATTAATTACAGACCGTTATAATTGAGTAACAATAATGTGTAATTTTGCACTTTCACTTCTAACAGGAATTTGAAAGCCAACAGTTTCAGAATTAAATTACAGGAATAGGGGCTAAACCAAATAGTTGTTTTCTTTCATGCAATTGGCAAGAGTCCATGAGCTAGTGACGTATGGGATATACATTCCTACCAGGAAGGGCAAAGTTTCCCAAACCTCAAAATGCCTATAAATACACCCACCACCACACACACACACACACAATTCAGTTTTACAAACTTTGCCTCCTATGGAGGTGGTGAAGTTTGTGCTAGATTTCTACGTTGATATGCGCTTCTCAGCATACTGAAGCCCGGTTCCTCTCAGAGTGCAGTGAATGACAGAGGGATGTGAAGGGAGTATTACCTATTGAATACAATGGTCATCCTAACGGGGATCTATTTCATAGGTTCTCTGTTATCGGTCATAGAGATTCATCTCCTACCTCCCTTTTCAGATCGACGATATACTCTTATATACCATTACCTCTACTGATTCTCGTTTCAGTACTGGTTTGGCTATCTACTATATGTAGATGAGTGTCTTTTGGTAAGTATGTTTTCTTCTATTTATGACACTCCCAGCTATGGTTTGGCACTTTATATGTAAAGTTCTAAATATATGTCTTATAGTTATATTTGCCATGATTCAGGTTAATCAGTATATTTCCTTCTTACAGACTGTCTGTTTCATTTTGGGAAATGCATATAAAAAAGAAAGAAAATTATTTCTTACCTGAAAATTTTCAAATTGACTTTCTTTTCTAAATTGCCGGCTGTTAGGCTTGCGGGAGCGCAAAATGCTATTATTTATTGCGTAATTTTTGGCGCGAGAATTACGTTGACGTAATGTCGTCATTTCCGGCGTCTTAGTTGGCGCCGAGAGTTTTCACATAATTGCGTCATCTATGACGCTCGTGTTTGTTGCAGACGTTCTTGGCGCCAAAAAATATTTTGTCAGTTGTGGGCGTCATACTTGGCTCCAGATTTTTGACATTATTTAAGTTCTTATTTAATTTTGCTTCTGGTTTCCAGAGGCTTATTCTGTTTGCATTTTTTCCCATTCCTGAAACTGTCATATAAGGAAATTGATAATTTTGCTTTATATGTTGTTTTTTCTATTACATATTGCAAGATGTCTCAATCTGACCATGTCTCAGAATCTACTTCTGGAATGCTGCTGCCTGATGTCGGTTCTACCAAAGCTAAGTGCATTTGTTGTAAACTTGTGGTAACTGTTCCTCCGGCTGTAGTTTGTGTTAGTTGTCATGATAAACTTTCAAACGCAGACAATATTTCCATTAGTAGTAATCCATTACCTTTTGTTGTTCCTTCAACATCTAATGTTCAGGATATTCCTGTTAATGTGAGAGAATTTGTTTCTAATTCTATTCAGAAGGCCCTGTCTGTTATACCACCTTCTAATAAACGTAAAAGGTCTTTTAAAACGTCTTATAAATTCGATGAATTTTTAAATGACCGACAGCATTCTGATTTATCTATCTCTGATGAGGATCAATCTGGTTCAGAAGATTCTGCCTCAGATATTCACACTGACAAATCTTCATATTTATTTAAAATGGAGTATATTCGTTCTTTATTAAAAGAGGTGTTAATTGCATTAGATATGGAGGAGACTAGGAGACTAGTCCTCTTGATATTAAAACCAGTAAACATTTAAATTTGGTTTTTAAACCTCATGTAGTTATTCCAGAGGTTTTTCCAGTTCCTGATGCTATTTCAGATGTAATTTCTAGGGAATGGAATAGTCTGGGTACTTCATTTACTCCTTCTTCAAGGTTTAAGAAACTGTACCCTTTGCCGACTGATAGATTGGAGTTTTGGGAAAAGATCCCCAAAGTTGATGGGGATATCTCTACTCTTGCAAAGCGTACTACTATTCCTATGGCAGATAGTACTTCTTTTAAAGATCCTTTAGATAGGAAGCTTGAATCTTATCTAAGGAAGGCTTATTCATTTTCAGGTCATCTTCTTAGGCCTGCTATTTCTTTGGCTGATGTTTCTGCTGCTTCAACTTTTTGGTTGGAAACTTTAGCGCAACAAGTACCAGATCATAATGTGTATAGCATTGTTAAGCTAATTCAACATGCTAATAATTTAATTTGTGATGCCATTTTGATATAATTAGAATTGTCAGGTATATGTCTTTAGCTATTTTAGCTAGAAGAGCTTTATGGCTTAAATCTTGTAATGCGGATATGACTTCTAAGTCAACGTTGCTATCTCTTTCTTTCCAAGGTAATAAATTATTTGGTTCTCGGTTGGATTCTATTATTTCAACTGTCACTGGGGGGAAGGGAGCCTTTTTTGCCTCAGGATAAAAAATCTAAGGGTAAATTTAGGGCTGCTAACTGTTTTCGTTCCTTTCGTCAGAATAAGGAACAGAAACCTGACCCTTCCCCTAATGGAACTATTTCCAATTGGAAGCCTTCTCCAGTCTGGAATAAATCCAAGCCTTTTAGAAAATCAAAATCAGCCCCCAAGTCCGCATGAAGGTGCGGCCCTCATTCCAGCGCAGCTGGTAGGGGGCAGACTAAGATTTTACAAAGATGTTTGGATCAATTCAATCCATAATCATTGGATTCAGAACATTTTCTTAAGGGTACAGAATAGGTTTCAAGGTAAGACCGCCTGTGAGAAGTTTCATTCTCTCACGCATTCCAGTGAACCCAGTAAAGGGTCAGGCTTTCCTGAAGTGTGTTTCAGACCTGGAGTTATCCGAGGTAATTGTGCCAGTTCCCTTTCCGGAACGGGGTCTGGGGTTTTATTCAAATCTGTTCATTGTACCAAAGAAAGAGAATTCTTTCAGACCAGTTCTGGATCTAAAAATTTTGAATCATTATGTAAGAATACCAACATTCAAGATGGTGACTATAAGGACTATTCTGCCTTTTGTTTAGCAAGGGCATTATATGTCCACAATGGACTTACAGGATGCATATCTTCATATTCCGATTTTATCCAGTTCACTATCAGTTTCTGAGATTCTCTTTTCTAGACAAGCATTACCAATTTGTTGCTCTTCCTTTTGGCCTAGCAACAGCTCCAAGGATCTTTTCAAAGGTTCTCGGTGCCCTACTCTCTGTAATCAGAGAGCGGGGTATTGTGGTGTTTCCTTATTTGGACAATATCTTGGTACTTGCTCAGTCTTTACATTCTGCAGAATTTCACACGAATCAACTAGTGTTGTTTCTTCAAAGACATGGTTGGAGGATCAATTTACCAAAAATTTCCTTGATTCCTCAGACAAGGGTAATCTTTTTAGGATTCCAAATAGATTCAGTATCCATGACTTTGTCTCTAACAGACAAAAGACGTCTGAAATTGGTTTCAGCTTGTCGGAACCTTCGGTCTCAGTCATTCCCTTCAGTAGCTATGTGCATGGAGGTTTTAGGTCTCATGACTGCAGCATCGGACGCGATCCCCTTTGCTCGTTTTCACATGAGACCTCTTCAGCTTTGTATGCTGAGCCAGTGGTGCAGGGATTATACAAAGATATCACAATTAATATCCTTAAATCCCAATATTCGACTATCTCTGACTTGGTGGTTAGATCACCATCGTTTAATTTAAGGGGCCTCTTTTGTTCGTCCAACCTGGACTGTGATTTCAACAGATGCAAGTCTTTCAGGTTGGGGAGCTGTCTGGGGATCTCTGACAGCTCAGGGGGTTTGGAAATCTCAAGAGGCGAGATTACCAATCAATATTTTGGAACTCTGCGATTTTCAGAGCTCTTCAGTTTTGGCTCCTTCTGAAGAGAGAACCGTTTGTTTTCAGACAGACAATGTCACAACCGTGGCGTATGTCAATCATCAAGGTGGGACTCACAGTCCTCAAGCTATGAAAGAAGTATCTCGGATACTTGCATGGGCGGAATCCAGCTCCTGTCTAATCTCTGCGGTCCATATCCCAGGTATAGACAATTGGGAAGCGGATTATCTCAGTCGCCAGACTTTATGTCCGGGAGAATGGTCTCTTCAGCCACATGTGTTTCTTCAGATGTGGGGGCTTCCAGAAATAGATCTGATGGCTTCTCATCTAAACAGGAAACTTCTCAGGTATCTGTCCAGGTCCAGGGATCCTCAGGCGGAAGCAGTGGATGCGTTGTCACTTCCTTGGAATTATCAACCTGCTTATGTCTTTCCGCCTCTAGTTCTTCTTCCAAGAGTGATTTCAAAAATCATAATGGAACGTTCATTTGTATTGCTGGTGGCTCCAGCATGGCCACACAGGTTTTGGTATGCGGATCTTGTTCGGATGTCCAGTTGCCAACCTTGGCCACTTCCGTTATGGCCAGACCTTCTATCTCAAGGCCCATTATTCCATCAGGATCTCAAATCATTAAATTTGAAGGTATGAAGATTGAACGCCTAGTGCTTAGTTATAGAGGTTTCTCTGACTCAGTGATTAATACTATGTTGCAGGCTCGCAATTCTGTGTCTAGAAAGATTTATTACCGAGTTTGGAAGACTTACATTTCATGGTGTTCTTCTCATAAATTCTCTTGGCATTCTTTTAGAATTCCTAGAATTTTACAGTTTCTTCATGATGGTTTGGATAAGGGTTTGTCTGCAAGTTCCTTGAAAGGACAAATTTCTGCTCTTTCTGTTCTGTTTTACAGAAAAATTGCTAATCTTCCTGATATTCATTGTTTTGTACAGGCTTTGGTTCGTATCAAGCCTGTCATTAAGCCAGTTTCTCCTCCTTGGAGTCTTAATTTAGTTTTGAGGGCTTTACAGGCTCCTCCGTTTGAGCCTATGCATTCTCTGGACATTAAATTACTTTCTTGGAAAGTATTGTTCCTTTTGGCCATCTCTTCTGCTAGAAGAGTTTCTGAATTATCTGCTCTTTCTTGTGAGTCTCCTTTTCTGATTTTTCATCAGGATAATTCGTTTTTGCGGACTTCATTTAAATTTTTACCTAAAGTTATGACTTCCAACAACATTAGTAGAGAAATTGTTGTCCCTTCGTTGTGTCCTAATCCTAAGAATTCTTTGGAAAGATCTTTACATTCTTTGGATGTGGTAAGAGCTTTGAAATATTATCTTGCTGCTACTAAAGATTTCAGAAAGACTTTTAGTCTATTTGTTATCTTTTCTGGTTCTAGGAAAGGTCAGAAGGCTTCTGCCATTTCTTTGGCATCTTAGTTAAAGCTTTTGATTCATCATGCTTATTTGGAGTCGGGTAAATCCCCGCCACAGAGGATTACGGCTCATTCTACTAGGTCAGTTTCTACTTCCTGGGCTTTTAGGAATGAAGCTTCTGTTGATCAGATTTGCAAAGCAGCAACTTGGTCGTCTTTGCATACTTTTACTAAATTCTACCATTTTGATGTGTTTTCTTCTTCTGAAGCAGTTTTTGGTAGAAAAGTACTTCAGGCAGCTGTTTCAGTTTGATTCTTCTGCTTATAATTTTAGTTTTTTTCATTATAAAGATTAAAACTTTTAATTTGGGCTGTGGATTATTTTTTCAGCGGAATTGGCTGTCTTTATTTTTATCCCTCCCCCTCTAGTGACTCTTGCGTGGAGTTCCAAATCTTGGGTATTTGCTATCCCATACGTCACTAGCTCATGGACTCTTGCCAATTACATGAAAGAAAACATAATTTATGTAAGAATTTACCTGATAAATTCATTTCTTTCATATTGGCAAGAGTCCATGATGCCCACCCTTTTTTATGGTGGTTATGATTTTTTTGTATAAAGTACAATTATTCCAATTCCTTGTTGATGCTTTCGCTCCTTTCTTATCACCCCACTTCTTGGCTATTCGTTAAACGGAATTGTTCGTGTGGTGGTGGGGGGGGGGTGGGCGGGTGTATTTATAGGCATTTTGAGGTTTGGGAAACTTTGCCCCTCCTGGTAGGAATGTATATCCCATACGTCACTACCTCATGGACTCTTGCCAATATGAAAGAAATGAATTTATCAGGTAAATTCTTACAAAAATTGTTTTTCTCCCAGGCCTACACAAGCAGTTTTAACAATTGTTTCTTCTGTTAAGTGTGATCAGTCCACGGGTCATCATTACTTCTGGGATATTACTCCTCCCCAACAGGAAGTGCAAGAGAATTCACCCAGCAGAGCTGCATATAGCTCCTCCCCTCTACGTCACTCCCAGTCATTCTCTTGCACCCAACGACTAGATAGGATGTGTGAGAGGACTATGGTGATTATACTTAGTTTTATATCTTCAATCAAAAGTTTGTTATTTTAAAATAGCACCGGAGTGTGTTATTACCTCTCTGGCAGAGTTTGAAGAAGAATCTACCAGAGTTTTGCTATGATTTTAGCCGGAGTAGTTAAGATCATATTGCTGTTCTCGGCCATCTGAGGAGTGAGGTAAACTTCAGATCAGGGGACAGCGGGCAGATGAATCTGCATAGAGGTATGTAGCAGTTTTTATTTTCTGACAATGGAATTGATGAGAAAATCCTGCCATACCGATATAATGTCATGTATGTATACTTTACACTTCAGTATTCTGGGGAATGGTACTTCACTAGAATTACACTGTAAGATATAAATAAAGCTGTTTAATAACTAGAGATTATGTTTAACGTTTTTGCTGGAATGTAAAATCGTTTTCATTTGCTGAGGTACTGTGTGAATAAATGTTTGGGCACTATTTTTCCACTTGGCAGTTGCTTAATCTGTTTTTCTGACAGTTTCTGTTCTCCCTCACTGCTGTGTGTGAGGGGGAGGGGCCGTTTTTTGGCGCTTTTTCTATGCATCAAATATTTCAGTCAGCAACTCATTGTATTCCCTGCATGATCCGGTTCATCTCTACAGAGCTCAGGGGTCTTCAAACTTATTTTGAGGGAGGTAATTTCTCTCAGAGCTGTGAGAATTATAGTTTGACTGAGATAAAAAAACGTTTATTCTGTAATTTGTTTCCTGCTTTCAGAATTTGTTATCTTTGCTAATGGGATTAAACCTTTGCTAAAGTTGTGTTGTTTACAAGGATTGAGGCTATAACTGTTTCAATTTATTAATTTTCAACTGTCATAGATCTTCTGTGCTTCTTAAAGGCACATTGTATTTCCAAGTTGCAAGTTTATTTGCTAGTGTGTTAAACATGTCTGATTCAGAGGATGATACCTGTGTCATTTGTTGCAATGCCAAAGTGGAGCCCAATAGAAATTTATGTACTAACTGTATTGATGCTACTTTAAATAAAAGTCAATCTGTACAAATTGAACAAATTTCACCAAACAACGAGGGGAGAGTTATGCCGACTAACTCGCCTCACGTGTCAGTACCTACATCTCCCGCTCAGAGGGAGGTGCGTGATATTGTAGCGCCGAGTACATCTGGGCGGCCATTACAAATCACATTACAGGATATGGCTACTGTTATGACTGAGGTTTTGGCTAAATTACCAGAACTAAGAGGTAAGCGTGATCACTCTGGGGTGAGAACAGAGTGCGCTGATAATATTAGGGCCATGTCAGACACTGCGTCACAGGTGGCAGAACATGAGGACGGAGAACTTCATTCTGTGGGTGACGGTTCTGATCCAAACAGACTGGATTCAGATATTTCAAATTTTAAATTTAAACTGGAAAACCTCCGTGTATTACTAGGGGAGGTGTTAGCGGCTCTGAATGATTGTAACACAGTTGCAATACCAGAGAAAATGTGTAGGTTGGATAAATATTTTGCGGTACCGACGAGTACTGAGGTTTTTCCTATACCTAAGAGACTTACTGAAATTGTTACTAAGGAGTGGGATAGACCCGGTATGCCGTTCTCACCCCCTCCGATATTTAGAAAAATGTTTCCAATAGACGCCACCACAAGGGACTTATGGCAAACGGTCCCTAAGGTGGAGGGAGCAGTTTCTACCTTAGCTAAGCGTACCACTATCCCGGTGGAGGATAGCTGTGCTTTTTCAGATCCAATGGATAAAAAGTTAGAGGGTTACCTTAAGAAAATGTTTGTTCAACAAGGTTTTATATTGCAACCCCTTGCATGCATTGCGCCGATCACGGCTGCAGCGGCATTCTGGATTGAGTCTCTGGAAGAGAACATTGGTTCAGCTACTCTGGACGACATTACGGACAGGCTTAGAGTCCTTAAACTAGCTAATTCATTCATTTCGGAGGCCTTAGTACATCTTACTAAACTTACGGCGAAGAATGCAGGATTCGCCATTCAGGCACGCAGGGCGCTGTGGCTAAAATCCTGGTCAGCTGATGTTACTTCTAAGTCTAAATTGCTTAATATACCTTTCAAAGGGCAGACCTTATTCGGGCCCGGGTTGAAAGAGATTATCGCTGACATTACAGGAGGTAAAGGCCATGCCCTGCCTCAGGACAAAGCCAAAGCCAAGACTAGACAGTCTAATTTTCGTTCCTTTCGTAATTTCAAAGCAGGAGCAGCATCAACTTCCTCTGCACCAAAACAGGAAGGAGCTGTTGCTCGCTACAGACAAGGCTGGAAACCTAACCAGTCCTGGAACAAGGGCAAGCAGACTAGGAAACCTGCTGCTGCCCCTAAAACAGCATGAATTGAGGGCCCCCGATCCGGGATCGGATCTAGTGGGGGGCAGACTTTCTCTCTTCACCCAGGCTTGGGCAAGAGATGTTCAGGATCCCTGGGCGCTAGAGATAATATCTCAGGGATACCTTCTGGACTTCAAATACTCTCCTCCAAGAGAGAGATTTCATCTGTCAAGATTGTCAACAATCCAGACAAAGAAAGAGGCGTTTCTACGCTGCGTACAAGAGCTCTTGTTAATGGGAGTAATCCATCCAGTTCCACGATCGGAACAGGGACAGGGGTTTTACTCAAATCTGTTTGTGGTTCCCAAAAAAGAGGGAACTTTCAGACCAATCCTGGACTTAAAGATCCTAAACAAATTCCTAAGAGTTCCATCGTTCAAGATGGAGACTATTCTGACAATTTTACCTATGATCCAAGAGGGTCAATACATGACCACTGTAGATTTAAAAGATGCTTACCTTCACATACCGATTCACAAAGATCATTATCGGTACCTAAGGTTTGCCTTCCTAGACAGGCATTACCAGTTTGTGGCTCTTCCATTCGGATTGGCTACAGCTCCAAGAATCTTCACAAAGGTTCTGGGTGCTCTTCTGGCGGTACTAAGACCGCGGGGAATCTCGGTAGCTCCATACCTAGACGACATTCTGATACAAGCTTCAAGCTTTCAAACTGCCAAGTCTCATACAGAGTTAGTGCTGGCATTTCTAAGGTCACATGGATGGAAGGTGAACGAAAAGAAAAGTTCACTCGTTCCACTCACAAGAGTTCCCTTCCTGGGGACTCTTATAGATTCTGTAGAAATGAAGATTTACCTGACAGAGGACAGGCTAACAAGACTTCAAAGTGCTTGCCGCACCCTTCATTCCATTCAACACCCGTCAGTGGCTCAATGCATGGAGGTAATCGGCTTAATGGTAGCGGCAATGGACATAGTACCCTTTGCACGCTTACACCTCAGACCACTGCAACTGTGCATGCTAAGTCAGTGGAATGGGGATTACTCAGACTTATCCCCTTCTCTGAATCTGGATCAAGAGACCAGAAATTCTCTTCTATGGTGGCTTTCTCGGCCACATCTGTCCAGGGGGATGCCATTCAGCAGACCAGACTGGACAATTGTAACAACAGACGCCAGCCTTCTAGGTTGGGGTGCCGTCTGGAATTCTCTGAAGGCTCAGGGACAATGGAGTCAGGAGGAGAGTCTCCTGCCAATAAACATTCTGGAATTGAGAGCAGTTCTCAATGCCCTCCTGGCTTGGCCCCAGTTGACAACTCGGGGGTTCATCAGGTTTCAGTCGGACAACATCACGACTGTAGCTTACATCAACCATCAGGGAGGGACAAGAAGCTCCCTAGCTATGATGGAAGTATCAAAGATAATTTGCTGGGCAGAGTCTCACTCTTGCCACCTGTCAGCAATCCACATCCCGGGAGTGGAGAACTGGGAGGCGGATTTCTTAAGTCATCAGACTTTTCATCCGGGGTAGTGGGAACTTCATCCGGAGGTCTTTGCCCAAATACTTCGACGTTGGGGCAAACCAGAGATAGATCTCATGGCGTCTCGACAGAACGCCAAGCTTCCTCGTTACGGGTCCAGATCCAGGGATCCAGGAGCAGTCCTGATAGATGCTCTGACAGCACCTTGGGACTTCAGGATGGCTTACGTGTTTCCACCCTTCCCGTTGCTTCCTCGATTGATTGCCAGAATCAAACAAGAGAGAGCATCAGTGATTCTAATAGCACCTGCGTGGCCACGCAGGACTTGGTATGCAGACCTGGTGGACATGTCATCCTGTCCACCTTGGTCTCTACCTCTGAAACAGGACCTTCTGATACAGGGTCCCTTCAAACATAAAAATCTAACTTCTCTGAAGCTGACTGCTTGGAAATTGAACGCTTGATTTTATCAAGACGTGGATTTTCTGAGTCAGTTATTGATACCTTAATACAGGCTAGGAAACCTGTTACCAGAAAGATTTACCATAAGATATGGCGTAAATACCTATATTGGTGTGAATCCAAAGGTTACTCTTGGAGTAAGGATAGGATTCCTAGGATATTGTCTTTTCTACAAGAAGGTTTAGAAAAGGGTTTATCTGCTAGTTCATTAAAGGGACAGATCTCAGCTCTGTCCATTCTGTTACACAAACGTCTGTCAGAAGTTCCTGACGTCCAGGCTTTTTGTCAGGCTTTGGCCAGAATTAAGCCTGTGTTTAAAACTGTTGCTCCACCATGGAGTTTAAACCTTGTTCTTAATGTTTTACAGGGCGTTCCGTTTGAACCCCTTCATTCCATTGATATAAAATTGTTATCTTGGAAAGTTCTATTTTTAATGGCTATTTCCTCGGCTCGAAGAGTCTCTGAATTATCAGCCTTACATTGTGATTCTCCTTATTTGATTTTTCATTCGGATAAGGTAGTCCTGCGTACTAAACCTGGGTTCTTACCTAAGGTAGTTACTAACAGGAATATCAATCAAGAGATTGTTGTTCCTTCTTTATGCCCAAATCCTTCTTCAAAGAAGGAACGTCTACTGCACAACCTGGATGTAGTCCGTGCTCTAAAATTTTACTTACAGGCAACTAAGGAATTTCGACAAACGTCTTCTCTGTTTGTCATTTACTCTGGGCAGAGGAGAGGTCAAAAAGCTTCCGCTACCTCTCTTTCTTTTTGGCTTCGTAGCATAATTCGTTTAGCTTATGAGACTGCTGGACAGCAGCCTCCTGAAAGAATTACAGCTCATTCTACTAGAGCTGTGGCTTCCACTTGGGCCTTCAAGAATGAGGCCTCTGTTGAACAGATTTGCAAGGCTGCAACTTGGTCTTCGCTTCATACTTTTTCCAAATTTTCCAAATTTGACACTTTTGCTTCATCGGAGGCTATTTTTGGGAGAAAGGTTCTTCAGGCAGTGGTTCCTTCTGTATAAAGAGCCTGCCTATCCCTCCCGTCATCCGTGTACTTTTGCTTTGGTATTGGTATCCCAGAAGTAATGATGACCCGTGGACTGATCACACTTAACAGAAGAAAACATAATTTCTCCAACATAGGTGTGTCCGGTCCACGGCGTCATCCTTACTTGTGGGATATTCTCTTCCCCAACAGGAAATGGCAAAGAGCCCAGCAAAGCTGGTCACATGATCCCTCCTAGGCTCCGCCTACCCCAGTCATTCTCTTTGCCGTTGTACAGGCAACATCTCCACGGAGATGGCTTAGAGTTTTTTAGTGTTTAACTGTAGTTTTTTTTTATTCAATCAAGAGTTTGTTATTTTAAAATAGTGCTGGTATGTACTATTTACTCTGAAACAGAAAAGAGATGAAGATTTCTGTTTGTAAGAGGAAAATGATTTTAGCAACCGTTACTAAAATCCATGGCTGTTCCACACAGGACTGTTGAGAGGAATTAACTTCAGTTGGGGGAACAGTGAGCAGTCTTTTGCTGCTTGAGGTATGACACATTCTAACAAGACGATGTAATGCTGGAAGCTGTCATTTTCCCTATGGGATCCGGTAAGCCATTTTTATTCAGACAGTAAATAAGGGCTTCACAAGGGCTTATTAAGACTGTAGACATTTTCTGGGCTAAATCGATTCATAATACACATATTTAGCCTTGAGGAATCATTTAATCTGGGTATTTTTGTAAAATAATATCGGCAGGCACTGTTTTAGACACCTTATTTTCTAGGGGCTTTCCCTAATCATAGGCAGAGCCTCATTTTCGCGCCGGTATTGCGCACTTGTTTTTGAGAAGCATGACATGCAGTCGCATGTGTGAGGAGCTCTGATACATAGAAAAGACTTTCTGAAGGCGTCATTTGGTATCGTATTCCCCTTTGGGCTTGGTTGGGTCTCAGCAAAGCAGATACCAGGGACTGTAAAGGGGTTAAAGATAAAAACGGCTCCGGTTCCGTTATTTTAAGGGTTAAAGCTTCCAAATTTGGTGTGCAATACTTTTAAGGCTTTAAGACACTGTGGTGAAATTTTGGTGAATTTTGAACAATTCCTTCATACTTTTTCGCAATTGCAGTAATAAAGTGTGTTCAGTTTAAAATTTAAAGTGACAGTAACGGTTTTATTTTAAAACGTTTTTTGTACTTTGTTATCAAGTTTATGCCTGTTTAACATGTCTGAACTACCAGATAGACTGTGTTCTGAATGTGGGGAAGCCAAGGTTCCTTCTCATTTAAATAGATGTGATTTATGTGACACGGAAAATTATGCCCAAGATGATTCCTCAAGTGAGGGGAGTAAGCATGGTACTGCATCATTCCCTCCTTCGTCTACACCAGTCTTGCCCACTCAGGAGGCCCCTAGTACATCTAGCGCGCCAATACTCCTTACTATGCAACAATTAACGGCTGTAATGGATAATTCTATCAAAAACATTTTAGCCAAAATGCCCACTTATCAGCGCAAGCGCGACTGCTCTGTTTTAGATACTGAAGAGCATGGGGACGTTGATGATAATGGTTCTGAAATGCCCCTACACCAGTCTGAGGGGGCCAGGGAGGTTTTGTCTGAGGGAGAAATTTCAGATTCAGGGAAAATTTCTCAACAAGCTGAACCCGATGTGATTACATTTAAATTTAAGTTGGAACATCTCCGCGCTCTGCTTAAGGAGGTATTATCCACTCTGGATGATTGTGAGAATTTGATCATCCCAGAGAAACTATGTAAAATGGACAAGTTCCTAGAGGTCCCGGGGCTCCCAGAAGCTTTTCCTATACCCAAGCGGGTGGCGGACATTGTAAATAAAGAATGGGAAAGGCCCGGTATTCCTTTCGTCCCTCCCCCCATATTTAAAAAATTGTTTCCTATGGTCGACCCCAGAAAGGACTTATGGCAGACAGTCCCCAAGGTCGAGGGAGCGGTTTCTACTTTAAACAAACGCACCACTATACCCATAGAAGATAGTTGTGCTTTCAAAGATCCTATGGATAAAAAATTAGAAGGTTTGCTTAAAAAGATGTTTGTTCAGCAAGGTTACCTTCTACAACCAATTTCATGCATTGTCCCTGTCACTACAGCCGCGTGTTTCTGGTTCGATGAGCTAGTAAAGGCGATCGATAGTGATTCTCCTCCTTATGAGGAGATTATGGACAGAATCCGTGCTCTCAAATTGGCCAATTCTTTCACCTTAGACGCCACTTTGCAATTGGCTAGGTTAGCGGCGAAAAATTCTGGGTTTGCTATTGTGGCGCGCAGAGCGCTTTGGTTGAAATCTTGGTCAGCGGATGCGTCTTCCAAGAACAAACTACTTAACATTCCTTTCAAGGGGAAAACACTGTTTGGCCCTGACTTGAAAGAGATTATCTCTGATATCACTGGGGGTAAGGGCCACGCCCTTCCTCAGGATAGGTCTTTCAAGGCCAAAAATAAACCTAATTTTCGTCCCTTTCGTAGAAACGGACCAGCCCCAAGTGCTACGTCCTCTAAGCAAGAGGGTAATACTTCTCAAGCCAAGCCAGCCTGGAGACCAATGCAAGGCTGGAACAAGGGAAAGCAGGCCAAGAAACCTGCCACTGCTACCAAGACAGCATGAAATGTTGGCCCCCGATCCGGGACCGGATCTGGTGGGGGGCAGACTCTCTCTATTTGCTCAGGCTTGGGCAAGAGATGTTCTGGATCCTTGGGCACTAGAAATAGTCTCCCAAGGTTATCTTCTGGAATTCAAGGGGCTTCCCCCAAGGGGGAGGTTCCACAGGTCTCAATTGTCTTCAGACCATATAAAGAGACAGGCATTCTTACATTGTGTAGAAGACCTGTTAAAAATGGGAGTGATTCATCCTGTTCCATTAGGAGAACAAGGGATGGGGTTCTACTCCAATCTGTTCATAGTTCCCAAAAAAGAGGGAACGTTCAGACCAATCTTAGATCTCAAGATCTTAAACAAGTTTCTCAAGGTTCCATCGTTCAAAATGGAAACCATTCGAACAATTCTTCCTTCCATCCAGGAAGGTCAATTCATGACCACGGTGGATTTAAAGGATGCGTATCTACATATTCCTATCCACAAGGAACATCATCGGTTCCTAAGGTTCGCATTCCTGGACAAGCATTACCAGTTCGTGGCGCTTCCTTTCGGATTAGCCAGTGCTCCAAGGATTTTCACAAAGGTACTAGGGTCCCTTCTAGCGGTACTAAGACCAAGGGGCATTGCAGTAGTTCCTTACTTGGACGACATTCTGATTCAAGCGTCGTCCCTTCCTCAAGCAAAGGCTCACACGGACATAGTCCTGGCCTTTCTCAGATCTCACGGATGGAAAGTGGACGTGGAAAAGAGTTCTCTATCTCCGTCGACAAGGGTTCCCTTCTTGGGAACAATAATAGACTCCTTAGAAATGAGGATTTTTCTGACAGAGGCCAGAAAAACAAAACTTCTAAACTCTTGTCAAACACTTCATTCCGTTCCTCTTCCTTCCATAGCGCAGTGCATGGAAGTAATAGGTTTGATGGTAGCGGCAATGGACATAGTTCCTTTTGCGCGCATTCATCTAAGACCATTACAACTGTGCATGCTCAGTCAGTGGAATGGGGACTATACAGACTTGTCTCCGAAGATACAAGTAAATCAGAGGACCAGAGACTCACTCCGTTGGTGGCTGTCCCTGGACAACCTGTCACAAGGGATGACCTTCCGCAGACCAGAGTGGGTCATTGTCACGACCGACGCCAGTCTGATGGGCTGGGGCGCGGTCTGGGGACCCCTGAAAGCTCAGGGTCTTTGGTCTCGGGAAGAATCTCTTCTACCGATAAATATTCTGGAACTGAGAGCGATATTCAATGCTCTCAAGGCTTGGCCTCAGCTAGCAAAGGCCAAGTTCATACGGTTTCAATCAGACAACATGACGACTGTTGCGTACATCAACCATCAGGGGGGAACAAGGAGTTCCCTGGCGATGGAAGAAGTGACCAAAATCATTCAATGGGCGGAGACTCACTCCTGCCACCTATCTGCAATCCACATCCCAGGAGTGGAAAATTGGGAAGCGGATTTTCTGAGTCGTCAGACATTACATCCGGGGGAGTGGGAACTCCATCCGGAAATCTTTGCCCAAATTACTCAACTGTGGGGCATTCCAGACATGGATCTGATGGCCTCTCGTCAGAACTTCAAGGTTCCTTGCTACGGGTCCAGATCCAGGGATCCCAAGGCGACTCTAGTAGATGCACTAGTAGCACCTGGGACCTTCAAACTAGCTTATGTATTCCCGCCGTTTCCTCTCATCCCCAGGCTGGTAGCCAGGATCAATCAAGAGAGGGCGTCGGTGATCTTGATAGCTCCTGCGTGGCCACGCAGGACTTGGTATGCAGATCTGGTGAATATGTCATCGGCTCCACCATGGAAGCTACCTTTGAGACGAGACCTTCTTGTTCAAGGTCCGTTCGAACATCCGAATCTGATCTCACTCCAGCTGACTGCTTGGAGATTGAACGCTTGATCTTATCAAAACGAGGGTTCTCAGATTCTGTTATTGATACTCTTGTTCAGGCCAGAAAGCCTGTAACTAGAAAAATTTACCACAAAATATGGAAAAAATATATCTGTTGGTGTGAATCTAAAGGATTCCCTTGGGACAAGGTAAAGATTCCTAAGATTCTATCCTTTCTTCAAGAAGGATTGGAGAAAGGATTATCTGCAAGTTCCTTGAAGGGACAGATTTCTGCCTTGTCTGTGTTACTTCACAAAAAGCTGGCAGCTGTGCCAGATGTTCAAGCCTTTGTTCAGGCTCTGGTTAGAATCAAGCCTGTTTACAAACCTTTGACTCCTCCTTGGAGTCTCAACTTAGTTCTTTCAGTTCTTCAGGGGGTTCCGTTTGAACCCTTACATTCCGTTGATATTAAGTTATTATCTTGGAAAGTTTTGTTTTTGGTTGCAATTTCTTCTGCTAGAAGAGTTTCAGAATTATCTGCTCTGCAGTGTTCTCCTCCTTATCTGGTGTTCCATGCAGATAAGGTGGTTTTACGTACTAAACCTGGTTTTCTTCCAAAAGTTGTTTCTAACAAAAACATTAACCAGGAGATAGTCGTACCTTCTTTGTGTCCGAAACCAGTTTCGAAGAAGGAACGTTTGTTACACAATTTGGATGTTGTCTGCGCTCTAAAATTCTATTTAGATGCTACAAAGGATTTTAGACAAACATCTTCCTTGTTTGTTGTTTATTCTGGTAAAAGGAGAGGTCAAAAAGCAACTTCTACCTCTCTCTCTTTTTGGATTAAAAGCATCATCAGATTGGCTTATGTGACTGCCGGACGGCAGCCTCCTGAAAGAATCACAGCTCATTCCACTAGGGCTGTGGCTTCCACATGGGCCTTCAAGAACGAGGCTTCTGTTGATCAGATATGTAGGGCAGCGACTTGGTCTTCACTGCACACTTTTACCAAATTTTACAAGTTTGATACTTTTGCTTCTTCTGAGGCTATTTTTTGGGAGAAAGGTTTTGCAAGCCGTGGTGCCTTCCATTTAGGTGACCTGATTTGCTCCCTCCCTTCATCCGTGTCCTAAAGCTTTGGTATTGGTTCCCACAAGTAAGGATGACGCCGTGGACCGGACACACCTATGTTGGAGAAAACAGAATTTATGTTTACCTGATAAATTACTTTCTCCAACGGTGTGTCCGGTCCACGGCCCGCCCTGGTTTTTTAATCAGGTCTGATAATTTATTTTCTTTAACTACAGTCACCACGGTATCATATGGTTTCTCCTATGCAAATATTCCTCCTTAACGTCGGTCGAATGACTGGGGTAGGCGGAGCCTAGGAGGGATCATGTGACCAGCTTTGCTGGGCTCTTTGCCATTTCCTGTTGGGGAAGAGAATATCCCACAAGTAAGGATGACGCCGTGGACCGGACACACCGTTGGAGAAAGTAATTTATCAGGTAAACATAAATTCTGTTTTATGCTTACCTGATAAATTCCTTTCTTCTGTAGTGTGATCAGTCCACGGCCCGCCCTGTTTTTAAGGCAGGTAAATATTTTTTAATTTATACTCCAGTCACCACTTCACCCTTGGCTTTTCCTTTCTCGTTGGTCCTTGGTCGAATGACTGGGAGTGACGTAGAGGGGAGGAGCTATATGCAGCTCTGCTGGGTGAATCCTCTTGCACTTCCTGTTGGGGAGGAGTAATATCCCAGAAGTAATGATGACCCGTGGACTGATCACACTACAGAAGAAAGGAATTTATCAGGTAAGCATAAATTATGTTTTCTGTAGTGTTGGCCTTTTCATCCGGGGGAGTGGGAGCTCCATCCGGAGGTGTTTTCTCAACTGGTTCAGCTATGGGGCACACCAGAATTGGATCTGATGGCGTCTCGTCAGAACGCCAAACTTCCTTGTTACGGATCCAGGTCAAGGGATCCTCAGGCAGTACTGATAGATGCTCTAGCAGTACCCTGGTCGTTCAACCTGGCTTATGTGTTTCCACCATTCCCTCTCCTTCCGCGCCTGATTGCCAGAATCAAACAGGAGAGAGCTTCGGTGATTTTGATAGCGCCTGCGTGGCCACGCAGGACTTGGTATGCAGACCTGGTGGACATGTCATCTCTGCCACCATGGACTCTGCCACTGAGACGGGACCTTTTGATTCAAGGTCCATTCAAGCATCCAAATCTAATTTCTCTGCAACTGACTGCTTGGAGATTGAACGCTTGATTTTATCAAAGCGGGGTTTCTCTGTGTCGGTCATAGATACCTTGATTCATGTCACCAGGAAGATCTATCATAAGATATGGCGTAAATATCTTTTTTGGTGTGAATCCAAAGGCTACTCATGGAGTAAGATCAGGATTCCTAGGATTTTGTCTTTTCTCCAAGAAGGATTGGAGAAAGGATTGTCCGCTAGTTCCTTAAAGGGACAGATATCTGCTTTGTCTAGTCTGTTGCACAAGTGTCTGGCAGATGTCCCAGACATTCTGGCTTTTTGTCAGGCTTTAGTTAGAATTGAGCCTCTGTTTAAACTTGTTGCTCTGCCATGGAGTCTCATTTTAGTTCTTAAAGTTCTTCAGGGGGTTCCGTTTGAACCCATGCATTCCATAGATATTAAGCTTCTATCTTGGAAAGTTCTATTTCTAGTTGCTATCTCTTCAGCTCGAAGAGTTTCTGAATTATCTGCATTACAATGTGACTCGCCTTATCTTGTTTTCCATGCTGATAAGGTGGTTTTGCGTACCAAACCTGGGTTCCTCCCTAAGGTTGTTTCCAACAGGAATATCAATCAGGAAATTGTTGTTCCTTCTCTGTGTCCTAATCCTTCTTCTAAGAAGGACCGTCTGTTGCACAACTTGGACGTGGTTCGTGCCTTGAAGTTTTATTTGTAGGCAACCAAAGATTTTCGCCAATCATCTTCTTTGTTTGTTGTCTATGCTGGAAAGCGTAGAGGTGAAAAGGCTACGGCTACCTCTTTCCTTTTGGCTGAAAAGCATCATCCGTTTGGCTTATGAGACTGCTGGACAGCAGCCTCCTGAAAGAATTACAGCTCACTCCACTAGAGCGGTGGCTTCCACATGGGCTTTTAAAAATGATGCTTCTGTTGAACAGATTTGTAAGGCTGCAACTTGGTCTTCGCTTCATACCTTTTCAAAATTTTATAAATTTGATACCTTTGCTTCTTCAGAGGCTATTTTTGGGAGAAAGGTTTTGCAAGCAGTGGTGCCTTCCGTTTAGGTTCCTGTCTTGTCCCTCCCTTCATCCGTGTCCTAAAGCTTTGGTATTGGTATCCGACAAGTTAGGATGAATCCGTGGACTCGGTACATCATGCAAAAGAAAACAAAATTTATGCTTAAATTTCTTTTGCGATGTGCCGAGTGCACGGCCCACCCTGTCTATTGAAGACAGCATTTTTTTTATGTAAACTTCAGTCACCTCTGCACCTTATAGTTTCTCCTTTTCTTCCTTGGCCTTCGGTCGAATAACTGGGGGGTGGAGTTAAGGGGGGAGCTATATAGACAGCTCTGTTGTGGTGCTCTCTTTGCTACTTCCTGTCAGGAAGGACAATATCCCACAAGTTAGGAGGAATCCGTGGACTCGGTACATCGCAAAAGAAAGAAATTTATCAGGTAAGCATAAATTGTTTTCTTGCTATATTATAAAAACGGCAGTAAAAATTTTTTTTGTTTAAAATTTAAAGGCACAGACTGATTATTTTTATAACGCTCTAAGTTAACTTTTTCGATCTCAATTTACCTGTTGGGGACTTACCCTTGCTGGCTATCCCTTGGTTCTCTTTTAAAAGTCACAGTTGCATATTTTTTTAGATAAAATAAAAACTTCTCCCTTTTTTTTTTTTTTTATGTAAGAGATGGATTCTGAAGCTGATCATCTGCTCTTTGCTCTATGTGCTTGAATTCTCAGGTTGAACCCCCTATTCCATTTTGTCCCTTATGTGTTGAGAGGGCATTAAGTTACAAAGAGAGGATTTTTCACGAGCAAGCCTCTTCTAAGGAGGATGCTTCTCAGGGGTCTCAAAATGAGATTCAAAGTAAGTCTCCCCAAATGTCCCAAGAGATTTCACCCGCTCAAGCAGTGCCCTGTACTAATACTTTAGCTTCTAATATTTCCTTAATGGATATAGCTGAGGTAGTGTCTTCTTCTATTTCTGATACGTTATCTGCCTTTCCCATATTTCAAGACAGACGTAAGAGAAGGAGTGACCATGGAGTCAGTAAGGATACTGATGCATTGATGTCATTTTCAAATTTACCCGCCCAAGAACATGAGTTGGGGGGTTCAGAGTCTTTATCTGAGGGTGAACTTTCTGATTCTGGAAGTTCTGTTCCCATTTCAGATTCAGAGGTGGTTTCTTTCAGGCTTAAGTTAGAACACCTCCGCCTGTTACTCAGGGAAGTATTATCAACTTTAGATGATTGTGTCTCTACAGTAGTAGTGGCTCCTGAAAAGTTGTGTAAGATGGATAAATATTTTGAAACTCCCTCGTATTCAGATGTTTTTCCAATACCTAAGAAGGCTTTGGAGTCTATTTCTAAGGAATGGGACAGACCAGGTATTCCTTTTTCTCCATCTCCGGTCTTTAAGGAAATGTTTCCTATAGCGGAAGCTATAAAGGAAAATTGGCAGACAGTACCTAAGGTGGAAGGAGCTGTTTCGACCCTGGCTAAACGTACGACTATTCCTATTGAGGATAGCTGTGCCTTTAAGGATCCTATGTACAAGAAGGTGGAAGGATTACTTAAGAGGATTTATACTCATCATGGGTTTTTGTTACAGCCTACTGCATGCATTGCCACGGTTACTAGTGCAGCAGCTTATTGGTTTGATGCTCTGTCTGAGTCTCTCAGACATGAGACCCCGTTGGAGGAAATCCAGGATAGGCGCTGAAATTAGCTAATGCCTTTATTACTGATGCTTCGTTGCAAATTACTAAATTAGCTGCAAAGACTTCGGGGTCTTCTATCTTGGCCTGCAGAGCCTTGTGGTTAAAACCCTGGGCTGCAGATGTGTCCTATCTGCTTCCAAAGTTGGCTTGTGTTGCTCTTCAAATTTGTCAATCTCCAGTTTTGCTGGTAGGCTGCAACAAAAACCCATGATGAGTATAAATCCTCTTAAGTAATCCTTCCACCTTCTTGTACATAGGATCCTTAAAGGCACAGCTATCCTCAATAGGAATAGTCGTACGTTTAGCCAGGGTCGAAACAGCTCCTTCCACCTTAGGTACTGTCTGCCAATTTTCCTTTATAGCTTCCGCTATAGGATGGGTGTCTTTTGGTAAGTGTGTTTTTTATTACTTAAGACACCTCAGCTATGGTTTGGCACTTTATGCATTTATATAAAGTTCTAAATATATGTATTGTACTTATATTTGCCATGAGTCAGGTTCATGTATTTCCTTCTGCAGACTGTCAGTTTCATATTTGGGGAATATAAACATTTTTTTTAAGAAATTTTTTTCTTACCTGGGGTTTAGTCTTTTTTTTCATTTGACTACTTCTTGCAAATTGCGGGCGGTATTAGGCCTGCGGGTGCGTCAAATGCTAAACTTTATTGCGTCATTCTTGGCGCGAAAATATTTTTGGCGTGAAAAAATACGTCTATGACGCAACTTTGTCATTTCCGTCATCATACTTGATGCTGAGAGCTTTCACACAGTTGCGTCATTAGTGATGCGAGTGTGGCCAAAAAAGTTTGTTACGTTGTGCGTCATACTTGGCGCCAAACTTTTTCATTATTTCAATACCCCATTGATGTTTGTCTTTTGCTTTTTTCTCTATCAGAGGGCTATGCTATTTGCATTTTTTTCCCATTCCTGAAACTGTCATATAAGGAAATAGATAATTTTGCTTTATATGTTGTTTTTTTCTCTTACATTTTGCAAGATGTCTCAATCTGATCCTATCTCAGAAGTTTCTGCTGGAACATTGCTGCCTGACATTGGTTCTACCAAAGCTAAGTGCATTTGTTGTAAAATTGTAGAAATTATTTCGCCGAATGACGTTCACTTTATATCCTTTGTTAAAAAGCATTTCTAGATGTGCTCAGTAGCTGTTGATTAGTGGATGCACGTAGTTGCCTCATATGATTGGCTCTCCCATGTTCATTGCTATTTCTTGTAAAAAAGATATCTAAAGAATGATGCAAATTAGAAAATAGAATTAAATTAGATTTTTTTCTTTAAATTGTATTCTCTATCTGAATCATGAAAGAAACATTGTGGGTTTCATGTCCCTTTAAATAAAAATTGGCCTAAAATTGATTTTGTTTCTTGTAAAAAACATTTTATCTGAATCATGAAAGTTTAACATTAACTGTCACATTCCCTTTAATAATATTAAAAAAATAAAGAAATCAAGCACACAAAATCTATAAAAGCAGAAATAAATTTATCTCAGTACATTATGTATGCATCATGTGGTAAAAGTTAATTTGCTCTTAGTTTTTTATTACATACAGACAGTAAACATTTCTGTCATTGCACAAGTTCCTGATTCCCAGCATCCTCTGTGTTTAGTGTATGATTAACAGAGGGTCAATCTGAAGCCTTTAGGGAGGAAAGAGAATGTGTATCCTGTACTGTTAGTCTCTAGTAACATCTAGTGGCAGCAGTCAGAACTGCAGAATTATAGCTTTTATGCAAGTCTTTTAACGTAGATATTTATCGAGCCTTCCTATTGAGGTTCTCATCAATGTAAATAAATGCTGCAGCTTTTTAGTCTCGGGGGGAAAAAAAACGATAGCAAGATCTAAATGAATAGTTTTTAAAACACATCCTAAAGATTTAACTGTATACGTGGTTCACTTCAAATAAATAATAATTCAACAAGTTTGTCGATTTTATTTATTTTTAGAGTAGGTTTCTATTTAAAACTTCTTAATTTGACTCGGACTGTTTTTATTTCTTCTCCTGAAAACTGTCTGAGCATAAATCACAAGTGTATTATGTCCACAGTTTCTCTGGTCATTTACACACAAGTATTTAACTTTTAAAAATCTGCAGTGTGTTATAGCATTTTATTTATTTTGGCACTTTTGTTTTCTTATAGCTATGCCAAGGGTTAAACACACAGGGCATAATCATCTTAAAGGGAGAGTCTACACCAGAATGGTTATTGTTTTAAAAGATAGATAATCCCTTTATTACCCATTTCCCAGTTTTGCATAACTTACACAGTTATAATAATATGCTTTTAACCTCTGTGATTATCTTGAATCTAAGCCTCTGCAAACTGCCCCTTTTTTCAGTTCTTTTGACAGACTTGCAGTCTAGCCAATCAGTGCCTGCTCCCAGATAACTTCTCGTGCATGAGCACAGTGTTATCTATATGAAATACGTGAACTAACTCCCTCTAGTGGTGAAAAACTGTTAAATTGCAATCTGAAAGAGGTGGACTTCAAGGTCTAAGAAATTAGCATATGAACCTCCTAGGTTAAGCTTTCAACTAAGAATACCAAGAGAACAAAGCAAAATTGGTGATAAAAGTAAATTGGAAAATTGTTTAAAATGACATGCTCTATCTGAATCATGAAAGTTTATTTTGGCCTAGACTGTCCCTTTAAACTCTCCGGTCTGGCAAGATTATGTAAGAAGTCTAGTCAGTACTGAAAGATCCCTCAAAGACTTTTAGAAAGATATTTTAAACTTGAGCCATGGAGAGTGATGGATGTGAAGAGGAAACATGCATTATCCTATATCAGACACATCGCTCAAGAGCAGCAATGCACTGCTGGAAGATATTTGAATGGTTGCTCTGCAAATGTACATCTTGTCATGGGCTCACCATAAATTTAAGCTATCTCCCAGTTGTGCATTGCTGCTCTGGAGATGATTTTAGCTATGTGTTTATTTGCTATATTAGATGCAACAGTACAATAATAAAACTATTATCTAACTTATTAGAGCATTTTCTTTTCTCTCATTTATTTCCCTTTAATTGTGGACAAGAAAAGCATTCTGCTTTGCTAGCTCTTTAGAAACTGAACATTTTGTAATTCGCTGAACATTTACTGTCCCTAGCCTTTCTATTCATTCTTTCTAAAGAGTCTTTAAAATTTAATGTACTAGAAAATAACCCAGTTAATTGTTACTGTTTTTAAAGCCATCATTTCTTTCACTTCCTGCTCACTAAGTAAATAATAAATATTTTCAAGCACAGCTGTTTTGCAATACTTTTTTTATTTTTATTTCTTCATAAAGTTTTCTTTCATAAAGGTGGTTATAGTCCATGATCCATTACTCCTGGGAATTACACTCCTGGCCACTAGGAGGAGGCAAAGATCCCAAAACTCCAAAAGCCCTTAAAACCCTTAACTCCCACCTTACTGGAAACTAGTCTTGTCTTTGCAGGAGGAAGGTGAAAAGGAAGGTGTTCTCAAAAAAACCTTGAAGTGTGCTAAGACTGATTTGAGGCCCAATTTCCGCTCGGAGAGCTACAATCTGAGGGATGCCTTTGGAGTATGCGTGGTGGCACTAGAACACCATATGGGAGTTAGTCACAGGCCTGCCTGCCACAGGTGTTGCAGGGACAAGTCCTTAGTTGCCTCCTGTTGCTTCAACGTTACTCACATGTACAGCATTGAAATCTAGTGGAAGCAGTTCCTTCTGCTTATGGTAAATCTAGTAGTATGGGTGCCTATTAAGTGTCAGTGTTTTTTGGTACCTGATTAGCCTGTAGGCTATTAGTAGGTACTCTCTTATGGGTATATCATAGCCTGGGGACTATTATGTAAGACATTTTGTATTGGGCATGTAAGTACCTTATTTGACCCTATAGTAGGCCTTGCAGTGTGTGAAGTATTTGCTCATGATTGCTAATTTTTTTGTTAGTGCTTGTCAGCATGTTTGCGGGTGCTGTTTTTTTTCCGTGTGTCTTTTTTTTTTTTTTTTTTGTTTTGCACTCTTTCTTCATTAGCTGATATTGGCTTTTATTTTGCCTTTTACTTCGTATACATATTTTTTTGTTTAGCTTTTATTCTTGTAAGCTTGTTGTGCATGCACCAGCAGGTGTGCTATTTGACATTACTTTTCGAGGTTTTTAAGCTAATTTTGTTTTTTCAGGCTTAGTCTCTTTTGCGTGTCTGTATGTTCAACCTGTCGTTGGGTCAGTGCTCGTCATGCTGTATGGATATTTAAGCCTCTGGTGAGGGGATAAGATTTAATTACTTACAAGAGCTTCTTTATTTGGATGTAAGGTTGCTATTGTTAAATCATTGTCCGTATTTTGATTTTCACATTGCCTGCCTGTTGTTTTTGTTTTCATTATGGAGCATACAGACTCTGTCCCTTCTTCTGTTATTATTATTCTTTATTTATAAAGCACCAACAAATTCCTCAGCGCTGTTAATACTAGTACCCCCAGAACTTAGATCCTCCTCTTGATATAAAACCCAGGTTGTGAACCAAAAATAGGCCGGCGTCTAAACTTGTTTTAAAAATAAAAATATCAAGAGAATGAAGGATGTTTCTTTCATGTAAGTGGCAAGAGTCCATGAGCTAGTGACGTATGGGGATATACATTCCTACCAGGAGGGGGGCAAAGTTTCTCAAACCTCAAAATGCCTATAAATACACCTCCCGCCTCACTCATACCTCAGTTTTACAAACTTTGCCTCCTTGTGGAGGTGGTTAAGCAAGATGTGCTTGATTTCTTCTGTGAAAGGCGCTTCTAAGCATTTTGAAGCACAATTCCTCTCAAAGTGCAGTGTTTGTCTGAGGGATGTGAAAGGAGTATTGCCTGATGCCATGTTTTCACCCATGGGAAATCTATTCTAGGGCTCTCTGTAAATCGGTTGCAGGGATTCATCTGCTGCCTCCCTTTACAGATTGACATTATACTCCTCTACCATTACCTCTGCTGATATGTTTCAGTACTGGTTTTGTCTACTATATGTGGATGGGTGTCTATTGGTAAGTATGTATCATTTTTTAAGACACTCTCAGCTATGTTTGACACTTTATATTATAAAGTTTTTAATTTATATTGCATATATTTGCCATGATTCAGGTCTGTGTATGTTTCCCTTTGCAGTCTAACAGTTTCAGCACGGAGATTAGGTTTATGGAAGAATTTAGGTATTTTTGGGGTTCAGTTGTAACGTGGAGGCTGTTTTTCAAAATTTTCGTAGGCAAACTAGGCTCACGATGACGCAAACTGTTATTATTGCGTCCTTTTTAGGCGCATTATTATTTGGCGCAAAGTTGCGCTAGTCGTGACGCAAGTTGCGCCATTTGTTGCGTCTTTGTTGGTGCAAAGTTGCGCCTGTTATGACGCGAGTTGTTATTTTTGAAGGTTCTCTTTTTATTGGCTTTTTCCTTTGTGTTATCTTATTTTTCATGCAGATAAGGCAGTTTTACGTACTAAAGTAGGTTTTCTTCCTAAGGTTGTGTCAGATCGCAACATCAGTCAGGAAATCGTGGTTCCTTCCTTGTGTTCTAATCCTTCATCGAAGGAACGCTTACTTCACATTTTGGATGTGGTTCGCACCTTAAAGTTCTATCTTTAGGCTTCTAAGGAGTTTAGACAATCTTCCTCTTAGTTGTCTATTCGGGGAAGCATAAGGGGCAGAAGGCTACTTCGACTTCCATATCTTTTTGTCTTATTCCACTATAGCAGTGGCTTCCTCTTGGGCCTTTAAGAATGAGGCCTCTATGGATCAGGTTTGTAAGGCGGCTACCTGGTCCTCCTTACATATTTTTTCAAAAATTTACAAGGTTGATGTTTTTGCTTCGGCTGAAACGTTTTGCAGGCTGTGGTGCCCTCAGAATAGGGTCCGCTTCTTCCTTTTTGTTCCCTCCCGTTCTTCATTAATTGTCCTCTGGAGCTTGGGTATAGTTTTTCCAACAGTAAGGAATGAAGCTGTGGACTCTCCCTATCTTTGGAAGGAAAACATAATTTATGCTTACCAGATAAATTCCTTTCCTTCCGGATATGGAGAGTCCACTGCCCCTGCACGTTTTTTCTTGTCTATGGGCACCATTTATACCCTAATGTTTCTCTTACTTTTCCTTGTTCCCTCGACAGAATGACTGGGGTAATGAGGAAGTGGGATGGATATTTAAGCCTTTGTCTTTGGTGTCTTTGCCTCCTCCTGGTGGCCAGGTGTTGTATTTCCCAACAGTAAGGAATGAAGCCGTGGACTCTCCCTATCCGAAAGGAATTGATCTGGTAAGCATAAATTGTTTAACTGGCTGACCTCCAGAGTGCCAGGATTGTTTCTTCAGTATTGAGACTGAAGTTACTCTCTGCTTGTGTAAAGTTCCTTCTCCTTCAGTGCCTCTTTGTATGGAAGTTTTAGGTCAGATGATTTCTGCCACAGATGCTATTCCTTTTGCTCGGTTTCACATGAGGCCTCTCCAGCTTTGCTTAGTGGTGCAGGGATTACACTCAGTTGGCTCTTTTGGATGCCATTACAAGACAATCCATTTGTTGGTGAATCAATCATCTGTCCATTGTTCTGGGGTAATCTTTTGACCGTCCAAATTGGACTGTGATCTCGACAGATGCAAGTCTTTTGGTGATTGAAAGCTTAGTTTCACGACAGAGGATTTTTTTTTTATTGGGTTGTTGAAACTTTGGTTTAGGCTGTAAACCTGTGACACGGAAGATTTATTACAAGGTCTGGACGGATTTTATTTCTTGCTGTATGGTATATGTGTTCTGTTGGCATTCTTTTAGAATTCATAGCATTCGTAATATTCTTCTGTGTAACCAACCTGATGACAATACTCTGTCACCACTCAAGGGGGCGCTCAAGGGGGCGCTAATAAACACAGAATATATATAGTGCTAGATCACTCCTATAATGTCAACAGATTACAAAATACAACAAAAATATAGTGTGTATATATAGTGTGATAAAATATACAAAATGATATAACTTATCAGTCCATAGGTGAATCAATCACTGAAAAAAGTGTTGTCCATTTGGACTTGCTTCCAATGTTCTTTTATTCTTGAATTCACGGCAGCTCCTTCCCAAATAGAAGAGGTTAACTGAAATCTGTGATGGTATAAAACAAACACGCAGAAGGGCGCCTCCTAGTGTAATAAAGTACAGATGGTGTACAAATATGTGATAACAGATGTTCAGGTACTCACAAGTGTGGCAGCACTCACTCGTGCTTAGTAGTGCATACTGGAATCTGTGTCCCCAGCTCACTGTTCTTTTCCCACAGGTCTCAGTCTAGGCTGTAGTCTCCAACCGCAAACAAACATGGACAGGCTCTCAGTCAAGTGATAGGTTTTAAAATCACTTTTATTAAAACAATGGTCTTTAAAAGCACAGTGTATACATATATCACTGTGTATTAAAATGCAACTAGTTTCTCAGCTAGCTTGCTGTTTCCTCAGGCATCTCCTTGAAGGGACAAATCTCTGCTCTTTCTGTTTTATTCACAGAAAGATTGCTAAACTTCCTGATATTCACTTTTTTATACAGGCTTTAGTTCATATTAAGCCTGTCATTAAAGGGACAGTCTAGGCCAAAATAAACTTTCATGATTCAGATAGAGCATGTAATTTTAAACTATTTTCTAATTTACTTTTATCACCAATTTTGCTTTGTTCTCTTGGTATTCTTAGTTGAAAGCTTAACCTAGGAGGTTCATATGCTAATTTCTTAGACCTTGAAGTCCACCTCTTTCAGATTGCATTTTAACAGTTTTTCAGCACTAGAGGGTGTTAGTTCACATATTTCATATAGATAAAACTGTGCTTGTGCACGTGAAGTAATCTGGGAGCTGGCACTGATTGGCTAGACTGCAAGTCTGTCAAAAGAACTGAAAAAAGGGGCAGTTTGCAGAGGCTTAGATACAAGATAATCACAGAGGTTAAAAGTATAGTATTATAACTGTGTTGGTTATGCAAAACTGGGAAATGGGTAATAAAGGGATTATCTATCTTTTAAAACAATAAAAATTCTGGTGTAGACTGTCCCTTTAAATCAATCTCTCCTCCTTGGAGTCTTTGGTTTTGAGGGCTTTACAGGCTCCTCCATTTGAGCCTATGCATTCTTTGGACATTTAACTACTTTCTTGGAAAGTGTTGTTCCTTTTGGCTATCTCTTCTGCTAGAAGAGTTTCTGAGCTATCTGCTCTTTCTAGTGAATCTCCTTTTAATGATTTTTCATCAGGATAAGGCTGTTTTGCGGACTTCATTTAAATTTTTTCCTTAGGTTGTGAATTCTAACAACATTAGTAGAGAAATTGTTGTCCCTTCTTTGTGTCCTAATCCTAAGAAATCTTTATAAAGATCCTTACATTCTTTGGATGTGGTGAGAGCTTTGAAGTATTATATTGAAGCTACTTAAGATTTCAGGAAGACTTCTAGTCTATTATCTTTTCTGGTCCTAGGAAAGGTCAGAAGGCTACTGCTATTTCCTTGGCTTCTTGGTTAAAGCTTTTGATTCTTCAAGCTTATTGGAGTCGGGTCAGGCCCCTCCTCAGAGAATTACAGCTCATTCTACTAGATCACTCTTCACTTCATTGGCTTTTAAGAATGAAGCTTCAGTTGATCAAATTTTCAAGCGGCAACTTGGTCTTCTTTACATACATTTACTAATTTCTACCGTTTTGATGTATTTGCTTCTTCAGAAGCAGTTTTTGGTAGAAAAGTTCTTCAGGCAGCTGTTTCAGTTTGATTCTTCTGCTGATGTTTTAAGTTTTTCTTGTCATTTTAAGAAATAAACTTATATGGGTTGTGGATTATTTTTTTCAGTGGAAAATGGCTGTTTATTTTTATACCTCCCTCTCTAGTGACTCTTGCGTGGAGTTCCACATCTTTGGTATTGATATCCCATACGTCACTAGCTCATGGACTCTTGCCAATTACATGAAAGAAAACATAATGTATGTAAGAATTTACCTGTTAAATTCATTTCTTTCATATTGGCAAGAGTCCATGAGGCCCACCTTTTTTATGGTGGTTATGATTTTTTTGTATAAAGCACAATTATTTCCAAATTCCTTTGTTGATGCTTTTTACTCCTTTCTTTATCACCCCACTACTTGGCTATTTGTTAAACTGAATTGTGGGTGTGGTGAGGGGTGTATTTATAGTCATTTTGAGGTTTGGGAAACTTTGCCCCTCCTGGTAGGACTGTATATCCCATACGTCACTAGCTCATGGACTCTTGGCAATATGAACAAAAACATAATTTATGTAAGAACTTACCTGATAAATTCATTTCTTTCATATTAGCAAGAGTCCATGAGCTAGTGACGTATGGAATATACAATCCTACCAGGAGGGGCAAAGTTTCCCAAACCTCAAAATGCCTATAAATACACCCCTCACCACACCCACAAATCAGTTTAACTCATAGCCAAGAAGTGGGGTGATAAGAAAAAAGTGCGAAAGCATAAAAAATAAGGAATTGGAATAATTGTGCTTTATACAAAAAAATCATAACCACCACAAAAAGGGTGGGCCTCATGGACTCTTGCTAATATGAAAGAAATTAATTTATCAGGTAAGTTCTTACATAAATTATGTTTTCTTTCATGTAATTAGCAAGAGTCCATGAGCAAGTGACGTATGGGATAATGACTACCCAAGATGTGGATCTTCCACGCAAGAGTCACTAGAGAGGGAGGGATAAAATAAAGACAGCCAATTCCGCTGAAAATAATCCACACCCAAAATAAATCTTATAATGAAAAAAACGAAATTATAAGCAGAAGAATCAAACTGAAACA
>NC_069502.1:1076148220-1076249176 GCF_027579735.1 Bombina bombina | reverse complement strand
TGCGTGCATTGTTCCTGTAACTACTGCAGCGGCTTTCTGGTTCGAGGCGCTGGAAGATGCGCTCCAGACGAAGACCTCATATGAGGACCGAATTAAGGCTCTTAAGCTGGCTAATTTCTTTTTTCACAGATGCCGCTTTCCAACTAGCTAAGTCAGCGGCAAAAAATTCAGGTTTCGCCATTTTAGCGCGCAGGGCGTTATGGCTAAAGTCCTGGTCGGCCGATGTGTCGTCAAAATCCAAACTATTGAACATCCCTTTCAAAGGAAAGACCTTCTTTGGGCCTGAATTGAAAGAGATTATTTCAGAAATCACTGGGGGAAAAGGCCATGCTCTCCCCCAGGACAAGTCTTTCAAGACGAAGAACAAACAAAATAATTTTCATTCTTTTCAGAATTTCAGGAGCGGTCTTGCTTCATCCTCCCCTGCTGCAAAGCAAGAGGGTAACACTTCACAACCCAGGGCAGCCTGGAAACCTTACCAGGGCTGGAACAAGGGTAAACAGGCCAAGAAGCCTGCAGCTGCCTCCAAGACAGCATGATGGGGTAGCCCCAGATCCGGGACCGGATCTAGTAGGGGGCAGACTCTCTCTCTTCGCTAAGGCCTGGGCAAGATACATACACGATCCCTGGGCCTTAGAGATTGTTACCCAGGGATATCTTCTAGAATTCAAGGACTCCCCTCCAAGGGGAAGGTTCCATATTTCTCGTCTGTCTACAGACACGACAAAGAAAGAGGCGTTGTTACGCTGTGTAGAAGACCTACATACAATGGGAGTGATCCACCCAGTTCCAATTGCGGAACAAGGGCTGGGGTTTTTACTCAAAACCTGTTTGTGGTTCCCAAAAAAGAAGGAACTTTCAGACCAATCCTGGATCTCAAAATTCTAAACAAATTCCTCAGAGTCCCATCATTCAAGATGGAGACCATTCGGACAATCTTACCAATGATCCAGGAGGGTCAATATATGACTACCGTGGATCTAAAGGATGCGTATCTACACATTCCTATCCACAAAGATCATCATCAGTTTCTCAGGTTCGCCTTTCTGGACAAGCATTATCAGTTTGTGGCTCTCCCTTTCGGGTTGGCCACTGCTCCCAGAGTTTTCACAAAGGTGCTAGGGTCCCTCCTGGCGGTGCTAAGACCGCGGGGCATAGCAGTGGCGCCTTATCTAGACGACATCTTATTTCAGGCGTCAACTTTCCAAAGAGCCAAGTCTCACACGGAAATTGTAGTGGCCTTTCTGAGGTCTCACGGGTGGAAGGTGAACATCAAAAAGAGTTCTCTCTCCCCCCTCACAAGAGTTCCCTTCCTAGGAACACTAATAGACTCTGTAGAAATGAAAATATTTCTGATGGAGGTCAGAAAGTTAACTCTTAACTACTTGCCGAGCTCTTCATTCCATTCCTCGGCCATCTGTAGCTCAGTGCATGGAGACAATCGGATTAATGGTAGCGGCAATGGACATAGTCCCTTTTGCACGGATACATCTCAGACCACTGCAACTATGCATGCTCAAACAGTGGAATGGGGATTATGCAGATTTGTCTCCTCAAATACAGCTGGACCAGGGGACCAGAGATTCTCTTCTCTGGTGGTTGTCTCTGGATCACCTGTCTCAGGGAATGTGTTTCCGCAGACCAGAGTGGATCATCGTAACGGCCGACGCCAGTCTGTTGGGCTGGGGTGCAGTCTGGGACTCCCTGAAAGCTCAGGGCTTATGGTCTCTGGAAGAAGCTCTTCTCCCGATAAACATTTTGGGACTGAGGGCGATATTCAACGCGCTTCAGGCATGGCCTCAGCTAGCTGCGGCCAAATTCATCAGATTTCAGTCAGACAACATCACGACTGTAGCTTATGTCAATCATAAAGGGGGAACAAAGAGTTCCATAGCAATGATTGAAGTAACCAAAATAATCAGGTGGGCGGAGGATCACTCTTGCCACCTCTCAGCAATTCACATCCCAGGAGTAGACAACTGGGAGGCGGATTTTCCAAGTCGTCAGACTTTTCATCCGGGGGAGTGGGAACTCCACCCGGAGGTATTTGCCCAGCTGACTCAGCTATGGGGCACTCCAGAATTGTATCTGATGGCGTCCCGTCAGAATACCAAGCTTCCTCTTTACGAGTCCAGGTCCCGGGATCCCCAGGCGGCGCTGATAGATGCTCTAGCAGCGCCTTGGTCCTTCAATCTGGCCTATGTTTTTCCACCGTTTCCTCTCCTCCCTCGTCTGGTTGCCAGAATCAAGCAGGAGAGGGCTTCGGTGATTCTAATAGCGCCTGCGTGGCCACGCAGGACTTGGTATGCAGACCTAGTGGACATGTCATCTGTGCCACCATGGACACTGCCAATGAGGCAGGACCTTCTACTTCAAGGTCCTTTCAAACATTCAAATCTAATTTCTCTGCGTCTGACTGCTTGGAGATTGAACGCCTAATTCTATCAAAGTGTGGTTTCTCTGAGTCGGTTATTGATACCCTGATTCAGGCTAGAAAGCCTGTCACCAGGAAAATCTACCATAAGATTTGGCGAAAATATCTTTTTTGGTGCGAATCCAAGGGTTACTCATGGAGTAAGGTTAGGATTCCCAGGATTTTGTCCTTTCTCCAAGATGGATTGGAAAAAGGATTATCAGCTAGTTTCTTAAAGGGACAGATATCTACTTTGTCTATTCTTTTTCACAAACGTCTGGCAGAGGTACCAGACGTTCAAACGTTTAGTCAGGCTTTAGTCAGAATCAAGCCTGTTTATAGACCTGTGGCTCCGCCATGGAGTCTGAATTTAGTTCTTTCAGTTTTGCAAGGGGTTCCGTTTGAACCTTTACATTCCATAGATATTAAGCTTTTATCTTGGAAAGTTTTGTTTTTGGTAGCTATCTCTTCTGCTCGAAGAGTTTCAGAGTTATCTGCTTTACAGTGTGATTCACCTTACCTGGTGTTCCATGCAGATAAGGTAGTTTTACGTACCAAACCCGGTTTTCTTCCTAAGGTTGTGTCTAATAAGAATATTAACCAGGAAATTGTTGTTCCTTCTCTGTATCCTAATCCTTAGTCGAAGAAGGAATGTCTGTTACACAATCTTGATGTGGTTTGTGCTTTAAAGTTCTATTTACATGCAACTAAGGATTTCAGACAAACAACTTCTTTGTTATCTATTCTGGTAAGAGGAGAGGTCAGAAGGCGACCTCTACCTCTCTTTCCTTTTGGCTGAAAAGCATCATCCGTTTGGCCTATGAGACTGCTGGCCAGCAGCCTCCTGAAACAATTACTGCTCATTCTACCAGAGCAGTGGCTTCTACATGGGCTTTTAAGAATGAGGCTTCTGTTGAACAGATTTGTAAGGGAGCGACTTGGTCTCCGCTGCATACTTTTTCTAAATTTTACAAATTCGATACTTTTGCTTCTTCGGAGGCTATTTTTGGGAGAGAGGTTTTACAAGCAGTGGTGCCTTCCGTTTAAGGTACCTGTCTTGTTCCCTCCCTTCATCCATGTCCTAAAGCTTTGGTATTGGTATCCCACAAGTAAAGGATGAACCCGTGGACTGGATACACCTTACAAGAGAAAACAGAATTTATGCTTACCTGATAAATTACTTTCTCTTGCGGTGTATCCAGTCCACGGCCCGCCCTGGCTATTAAGTCAGGTAGATTTTTTTGGTTTAAACTACAGTCACCACTGCACCCTATGGTTTCTCCTTTTTCTTCCTAACCTTCGGTCGAATGACTGGGGGGGTGGAGCTAGAGGGGGAGCTATATGGACAGCTCTGCTGTGTGCTCTCTTTGCCACTTCCTGTAGGGAAGGAGAATATCCCACAAGTAAAGGATGAACCCGTGGACTAGATACACCACAAGAGAAAGTAATTTATCAGGTAAGCATAAATTCTGTTTTTTGACGCTGTCAGCCGAAAAGCCTTGGAAGATAAGATTTGAGACCCCTCCAATACTAATTGGCTGATATTTGCAATAGTGTTGAAGTAAAACAGTCTTATCTTGATAATTTAATAACTTCGCAATTACAGGTCTGGGTTTATTTCCACCTTTATTATCTGTACGGGGTGAGCCAAGCCTATGTACTCTTTCAACAAGAATAGGTTGATAGTCAGATGAAATCATAAGGATTTTAGGTAATGTTTTTGATATGAAAGAGGAGAGATTTTCGTATTGTTGCTCCTCTGGGAGACCTGTAATTCTAATATTATTTCTCCTAGAGCGATTTTCTAGATCTTCTAGTTTGCTATTGTTTTTTTTTGTTATTAGTATATAGGCCTTCCAGTTTAGAGTTATGTGAGATTGTCAGGTCTTCTAAGTCTGACACCCTTTGTTCGACTTCTTGTAGTCTGTTAGAGAACTGTCGCACTTCCTGAGTTAATACAAGGATGTCCTGCTTAATTTCGGTTCTGAGGGCGTCAAATTTGGGGGAGAAAGCATCTGAGATGCTGGCAACTAAACTTTGAATATTAGTTGCTTCCTGTGCTATAGGTGTATTTAGTAAGGTTTTTTGACTGTCAGTAGTATTCTCTAAAGTGCTTTTGGGTTTTCTATCCCTATGTCGAGCCGCCATGGCGGGAGAGGGAGTCTTGGACAAATTATGAAGAAATTTGTCCATGTGCTGGGAATGAAAAGTGACTTGTGAGGGGGTTCAAGCAAAGTACCTGTGCAGGGAGTGGAAAAAAAGTGAATTGTGAGTGAATCAGACCCCACAAGGGGGATATTCAAGGTAAAAAAGAAAAAAGGCGAGGATGTGCAAGGTGTAAATTGTGTAATGATGGGGAAAGGTGGAGAAAAAAAAGACGGGGGGGGGGGGGAGTGCAGTTGGAAAAGGTGATGTAATTATGTGCTTTATCCCTCCAGGGAGGCGGGATCAAGGGATATATTGTTATTAGTTTTTTAACTTAAAGGGACATAATACTCATATGCTAAATCACTTGAAACTGATTCAGTATAACTGTAAAAAGCTGACAGGAAAATATCACCTGAGCATCTCTGTTAAAAAGGAAGATATTTTACCTCACAATCTCCACAGCTCAGCAGAGTAAGTTCTGTGTAAAAAGTTATACTTCACCTGCTCCCAGCTGCAGGTAAAAATAAAAAAAAAATGAAGAAATGAACAGCAGCCAATCAGCATCAGCAGTGCTGAGGTCATGAACTCTTACTGTGATCTCAAGAGATTTGACTTAACTCTCATGAGATTTCATAGTAAGCTTCCTTTACCTGATTGGTGAAATAATGAGAGTTCACGAGGCTCATCCCCTAAGCTGTCCCAGGACAGACACACTAAAATGCTGCTTAGAAATCCTTTACAATGGGAGGTGGCTACTGAGGAACTTTTGAGGTAAAATATCTTTCTTTTTTGCATAGAGATGTTCAGGAGATATTTTCTAGTCAGCTTTTTACAGCTATGCTGCATCACTTTCAAGTGTTTAAACATTTGGGTATTATGGCCCTTTAATTAGAAATAGTAAAGCACTAGAGAAGGAAGATATAAGAGCAGTTAGATATTGTTTATTTTTTGTACTTAGCAAGGAATATATCTCGTTACCTTCTGTGATCTTCCTTTCTCTCCTCTCTGATACTAATCCCTTATGTATTAAGATATAATAGGATATATATCTATATATATAATATATATATATATATATATATATATATATATATATATATATATATATATATATATATTATATATATATATATATATATATTATTAGGCCAGGGGAAGAACAGGCCAACACCCCTTTCTGCTTTCAGTTTAAATATGTAAGATAGACATAGTTCATCAATGTATATTCAACAATGTATATCAGAAAAAAAGACTTATCTCAAGAATCTATAAAGTAGAAAGCATTTAAATCAGATACAGACGGGATTTTTATAATTATACATTCTTATTAGGATTTTAAATCATTGTGCCATATCAAAAGGAGATATCTTTTCTCTGTTTCACAGCCCTCTCCAAGGCCCTATAAGTAGTTTACAGATACCGAAGGAAAAAAGAGAAGGCTAGGAAAAGGACAGGTCTTTCTACCTTAAAAAACAAGGTTGCAGAAAGAAAGGAAGAAAAATAACTTCACAGTAGCAGTTATAAAGTTAGGTAAGGCTTTTTAGCCAACAAACTTTTTCTTAATTTAAAAAAAGGCTTAATTTATAAAGTTGTTTTAGTACCTCTAAGTGGCCAAATTTTCTGGATAGCTGCCAAAGGCTTGTTTATATGGCCTGTCGGTACAGAAAATATTATGTTATGAAATTTATACTAGGAGTATAAACATAGGAGGCGCCTCTAAAAATATAACAAAGTCAGAATTGACGTAATGAAATATAAGATCTAAAGTGAAAAAACTTCTGTTAGATCGGTGAAAAAACCATAGTGATCAATATCTATGTGAATGGAGACCAAAAATTATATAATATAATATTTCTAGGCATAAAAAACAACAGATATGTTATTGATCAAATTGATGCATAAATGAATACAAAGAACATAAATGTCCCTTCAGATAGAGAACAAACAGATTGAAAAATAAATCTGAAAAGGAAAAAACAGTTTATGTGCCCGAGGAGTAATTATTAACTCTAACACTTCCTCCTTTTCCTCCACAACACCCCAGCAGCTGTTTAAGCATCCATTTAGCCTTGCAGCACGGATCTATCCACACCAGGATACCTTTTGCAGTTCCTTACAGTGGGACTAACCAGAGTTTTACCGCAAAACCATTTGCCACTTCTGGGTCCACAATCGGCACCTGGTCTACGAGGATTTAGCTACACGCTGTGGAGCACGGCTCCAATCATCACCAGGGTCTCCTCTGATGGTCCCCGGACATGTGAGATTCAGCACTACACTTTACCACTGCATTTGCCAGCATACTGACTGCTGTTAAATGTCAGCCTGCCTGTCTGCACTTTTGTGATTAAAAGTGCCACTTCACTTGTGAGTACCATTTCACCGGACACCTCTACACTCTATCACTTTTTGGTTTAGAGGTATTTGCACTATGAGGCGCTCTCTTTCCTTTTTTGTTTTATAAATATTATGTTATGCCTTTTTATACGTTCCAAGCCATCAGACACAATGTATCAGCCAGTTCCTTGACAGTTAAAAAGATGCTTTTTCCTCACTTGTTTCCTTTATGTATCCCCTTGCTTTAGACCCTTGGAGGTTTTTATTTTATTTTTTTAACCCCATGCGTCCTAGAATTAGGTAGGGCTTTTTAAACAACAAACTTTAATTGATTTCAAAGGATGGCTTTGGTTATAAAGTTTGTTTTAGTCCTTCTAAGTGGTAAGATTTTCTGGGTAGCTGCTAAAGGCTTGTTTTTGTGGCCTGTCAATTCAGAAGTATTATATTATGCCTTTTTATACGTCCCAGGCCATCAGAGACAATGTATCAACCAGTTCCTTGGTAATAATTTTCCCACACTTGTTTCTTTTATATGTCTCCTGGCTTGCACGCTTGGAGATTTTTAACCCTGTGTGTACTGGCTCTGAGTTCCTTAAGCTTTTTCTTTCCCCTCTTTCTCCTTTTCTCTCCGCTCACCTCCTCTCTTCCCCCTTCTCTTTCTTTTGTATGATTTTCCCCTTTCGATCCTTTATCTTTATGTTCCAGGAGCAGTTTGGCCTTAGTGTTCCCTTTCCATACACCCCCAACAAGCTTCCTTAAAGTTTCCACATGAAAAAAACGGACCAAAGTTCAAAGAACTCGCCTCAGTCGCCTGCCTGCTGTGAATAAGGTTTTGAAAAGATGTCCCTGCGGGACCGCAGGCTGATCCTAGCCCAGAAGAGGAAGAGTCTCCTGCCGCACACTCCTGTGGCCAACGGCGTCAAAAGCAGCTTCAGTACCCCTAGTCTCCTCTCACGCAGCACCGGTGGGAGAGGAGTGAGTGGGGATGCAGTCAGAAGACCCTGCACAATAGGACGCAGCTCAGTGCGTGTTCCTCCGCCAGACCCGGTACCTCCTCTCGCGCAGCACTGGTGGGAGAGGAGGCGGGGTAGGTGCTACAGAGTACAGTGGAACCAGGCACAGCAGAGCCGCCGGTTACTCTCTGGTGAATCTTCGGACTGCCTACTGCACACTCAATCGGCAGGCATATAGGCAGCAGAGGGGTGAAAGAGAAAATCTTCAGCCGTAGCCGAAGGGTGTAAGTTACCTTGCTGGGGTATAGGGGGGAACAGAGTATTTCATAAGCAGCTTGATTCCGCTCCTGTCTCTTCTCATATGGCTATGTAGAAACTTATTAGCGGTGAGGCCAGCAGCGTTGTGAATTAATGGAAAATGGTCTTTTTGAGCTGTCCTTGCTCATTAATACAGTGGTTAGAATTTCCACTGTTTGGGTCCCAGAGGTGATGGGCAAAACTATCCAGATAGCTATCCTAAGAATTAGGGAGGTGCGAAAATCCCCACCGCCAGCTGCTGAAGGACTGGAGTGAAGAGCAGAGCAGCACAGGCTTTTCTCCTCCACCGGAACCAGAGCATGTAATTTTAAACAACTTTCCAATTTACTTCCATACGTAGAATACCATTTTAAACAACTTTCTAATTTACTTCTATTATCTATTTTGCTTCATTTTCTTGATATTTCCTGAAAAGCATATTTAGATAGGCTCAATAACTTGTGATTGGTGGCTGCACTTAGATGCCTCATGTGATTGGCTCACCTATGTGTATTGCTATTTCTTTAACAAAAGATATCTAAAGAATGAAGCAAATTAGATAATAGAAGTAAATAGGAATGTTGTTTAAAATTGTATTTTCTATCTGAATCATGAAATAAAATGTTGTGGTTTAATGTCCCTTTAACACAGCTGAGGCTATATAAGCACATCTGGGGGTGTACAGTTTTAACTGCACAGTTACTTTTTTGGATTTAGATATTCCGAATTCAGAGATTTGGAAGACAAAGAGCAGTGTAAGTGTACAGTATACACAGCGGCAGAATACAGTACTTGCTGAAAACGTTTTGCTGCTATAATCGTCGGCAACCACACGGATACCATGTGAATCCATGTTATCTACAAGGTGTACTCTGATTGTGGTCTGGATGGTGCATAGGGCATTGTACAGTTAAACTAACAGTCAAATTGATTGTGTGTCAAATCAGGCTCCCAACTGACTGGTTATTGTCTATGGGGATTAATCGCTGATAAATTTAAAATTGGATTCAGGCTCATACTGGGCCATGAAAACACTTACAGGTGTTCTGTTCTTTATTTGATACATTTAAAATTGGATTCAGGCTCACACTGGGGCATGAAAATACTTACAGGTGTTCTGTTCTGTATTTAATAATTTTTAAAATTGGATTCAGGCTCATACTGGGTAATGAAAATATATACAAGTGTTCTGTTCCCTATTTGATAAAATTACCTCTGTGATGGGGAAGGTATATATGTTTATTTTTTGGTTATTTCCCATAGAAACGGAGGAACTGAAGAAAGAATAGTTTTTTTGGATAAGCTGATAAACAAGTAATAGTTCACATTTATTGTTAGACTTGTCAAAATGTTTTGAAGGACTAAACCCACATCTATGTATCTTGGAGAACCGCCCTACTGAATTTTGCAGGCTTATACAAGTAAATTATGATAATTATAATAAATTCCTATTCCTCCATTGGATTTACAATAGATTCTGCATATTTTGTCTTTCATTTGCTGGAATGGACTGGTAAAACATACGGCATGAACAAGCTTAAGAAATGCATAGTGAACAGGATGTATCTCTCCTCTACTTTATATTACCCACGGCAAACATGCTTTGGTCCCTTTGTATTGTTAGTATTCCACCTACCCTCAAACATGTCTCTTGGTGCTGCCCCTCAACCTACAGGATCCTTTGGGGACAGCCAGTTACTAATTTCCTCTCCACCACAGGAGTATTTTGCAGGGATAGCGGCATTTATTTCTGTTCATAGTGATTTACTCTCAACAGTGTACTGGTGAGCCTAGGATTCCTCCTTCCAAAATGTCTGAGGAATGTGTCTAACACCTTGTTGAATCTATGCGACGAATAATTAAGGCAGTTCTGAAGACAAAAGGGGGTCCAACCCGGTACTAGCAAGGTGTACCTAATAAAGTGGCCGGTGAGTGTATATCTGTATCTCAAAACTTAGATTTTCCCTAGCAAGGTTTGACAAGAGCCTTTCCACAAGCTCTTTATATGTTCAAGTGCTATATTCAGTGTTCTCCCCAGGGCCTATTTTACGGACACACCACCCATCAGATATTACTGCCCACCTTGCTAAAATTTAAGCCAATATTAAAGGGGCACTCAAGTCAAAATAAACTTTTATGAATCAGAGCATGCAGTTTTAAGACACTTTCCAATTTACTTCCATTATGAAATTTTGCAGTCTTTTTATATTTACACTTTCTGGGGAACAAGATCCTACTGAGCATGTGCACATGCTCACAGGGTATACGTGTATTAGTCTGTGATTGGATGATGTCTGTCACATGACACGGGGCCAGAAAATGGGAGAAAAAAATAAAATTGTCAGAAAAAAAAATCTACTGCTTTTATGAAATTCAGAGTAGGTGCTATTGCATTGTCTTTTTTTTTTTTATAATATTTTTTATTGAAGTCATAAATAGATACAGCCAACGAGTATGCCTCAAAACATATACAGAAAAGTGCAAATACAATATTGTTACATAAGTGTTACAATCATAACCCTACAGTTAAGGCTTAATGTATCCAAATAGCACACACAATGTTATAAAACTTGGGCAGTGTACAGTGTGACTTCAGTTTTATAATAAAGATAATAACAATAAGACAAAAATTGTCCTCCCTGGACCATATAAAAGGCAAATGCAAGCGTCGACTCTGATACAATTAGGGCCAGGAGGAAATTAGCTTTACTGATTAAAGGGGAGGGGATGCAGCGGGCAAGAGCCGCTCTAAATATAATGGGGGGGGGTGGATGGGGGATGGAGGGCGGAACCAGTCAGGACGGCCATCTTATATTAACTATTATCGGTACACTAAGTGAGTATTAGTTTTAACTGCCAAGTATACTCTTAAAGATATCTAGACAGAGTATAAAGTAGTTATAAATATCGACATAGGAGCATAATGAGGTTAATCTCTAGGCCTGAACTGTAAATCTCCTATATGTCAAAAATGAGCCCCTCTCCTAGGGGGGTGCCACCTATAGGCGATGCAGGAAAAAGGAGTAGGGATATGACCCGCAGGCAACCAGTACCGGCTGGAAAGGGAGGAGAGAGGCTCAGCATGAACAAATAATATGCACCAAGAAGATAGACTAGTTTAATCATCTCAGTCCAGATTGGGTCTGTAGATAACCTATAACGACAGTTTATGATCCTTATGAGGACAATAGGTAAAATAGTATATGGAAGAGGGACTGGTATAGGGGAGAGGCTGAACACCAAAATTATAACTCCTAAAAAACAATGTTAGACATACTCTCTGTAGGTAAATAAAACTAAATCTCAGTTAAAGATGTGAATATCAAACAGTATAGGCATGTAAGCGCCAGATAGAGAAATCGTGCTAAATCAGATATCGTAAGCACATATATATATAAGAGCACAACTACTAGACCATATGTGTAATTTTAGAGGTAAGCAGCCATTATCAGCGTGACATTATTTCAACAAGCAGAGGCATGTCTAAGCAAGGGAAAATTAGCTATAGCTGGCAGCATTGGTAGGAGCGGGAAACACAATCATATAACTTAAAGCTACCAGAACCTGGTGGAGGAGCAGCGTTGCATATAAATAGAGGAAAAAACAAAACAAAAAAAAAACAAAAACTGAGAGATGTGGTACTTTCTTTCAGATTAGAAACATTAAAGCACTAAGAGAACATGGTGTAAACATTGGTGCATTAAACTATACCATAGGAGGTCCGTACAAGAGAACACAGAGCCTCAGGGATTTAACTTATTAGAGTAGATGGGAGATATGGGGATATGGTGCCATACCATGTATCTAGTGTGGGATTGTATAGGCAGCAATATGTGAGCACATAGAGCGGCAAGAGCCGCTGTAAATACAAGGGGGGGGGGGTGGATGGTGGATGGAGGGCGGAGCCAGTCAGGACGGCCATCTTATATTAACTATTATCGGTACACTAAGTGAGTATTAGTTTTAACTGCCAAGTATACTCTTAAAGATATCTAGACAGAGTATAAAGTAGTTATAAATATCGACATAGGAGCATAATGAGGTTAATCTCTAGGCCTGAACTGTAAATCTCCTATATGTCAAAGATGAGCCCCTCTCCTAGGGGGGTGCCACCTATAGGCGATGCAGGAAAAAGGAGTAGGGATATGACCCGCAGGCAACCAGTACCGGCGGGAAAGGGAGGAGAGAGGCTCAGCATGAACAAATAATATGCACCAAGAAGATAGACTAGTTTAATCATCTCAGTCCAGATTGGGTCTGTAGATAACCTATAACGACAGTTTATGATCCTTATGAGGACAATAGGTAAAATAGTATATGGAAGAGGGACTGGTATAGGGGAGAGGCTGAACACCAAAATTATAACTCCTAAAAAACAATGTTAGACATACTCTCTGTAGGTAAATAAAACTAAATCTCAGTTAAAGATGTGAATATCAAACAGTATAGGCATGTAAACGCCAGATAGAGAAATCGTGCTAAATCAGCTATCGTAAGCACATATATATATATATATAAGAGCACAACTACTAGACCATATGTGTAATTTTAGAGGTAAGCAGCCATTATCAGCGTGACATTATTTCAACAAGCAGAGGCATGTCTAAGCAAGGGAAAATTAGCTATAGCTGGCAGCATTGGTAGGAGCGGGTAACACAATCATATAACTTAAAGCTACCAGAACCTGGTGGAGGAGCAGCGTTGCATATAAATAGAGGAAAAAACAAAACAAAAAAAAAACAAAAACTGAGAGATGTGGTACTTTCTTTCAGATTAGAAACATTAAAGCACTAAGAGAACAGGGTGTAAACATTGGTGCATTAAACTATACCATAGGAGGTCCGTACAAGAGAACACAGAGCTCAGGGATTTAACTTATTAGAGTAGATGAGAGATATGGGGATATGGTGCCATACCATGTATCTAGTGTGGGATTGTATAGGCAGCAATATGTGAGCACATGGTATGACATGTAAAAAGTTCAGGCATAAACAGCATGCTAGTGGACACTCCTTCATAACTGTACTTTGTTTTAGTATACATCTTACAAAGAGTAAAAGTGCAGGATAATTCCCAACAGGGGTATAACATGTGCGTATTAATATAACAAGCAATTGGCTGTTATATATAGGCATCACCCAGGCCCAACAATGCTGGAAATCTCCTGTGAAGGGAAAACAGATACAAAGCAGACATAAACTAATATTAGATAAACTGAAGTGTGAGGGTTAAAGCTACATCTTAACTAGTTATGTGTCCATACCCCCTGACAAGTTAATAGCACTAATTTCCCAGATAAATTGAAAAAAAGGAGATGATGTTATGCTGAATATGCTTGTTAAACATTTACAATCTTATATGCAATAATTGGTAAATATGAAATATCCTATTATACAAACTCTCCAATACCCAGATTAAATGGAATGCTAAAATTACCAAGATGGGGTATACTGTAGATTCGTCAGAGAGTAGAGTGTTTGCTGTGGTAGCGCATGCTTAGGGAGCTACTCCAAATATATCTTTGCTATCTCCTCTAATCGCAAATATGGTAGGGATGATTTACCAATAGTAGTTAATTTGGGGATGAATATGCTCTAAACAGCCCGGTAAACATATATTCAAGCTATTAATAAGCTGAGACTCTCTCGCATCAAAGATAAATATTAAATATAATGGAGTTTACTAGAGGGTCCAAGTCACCTAAGGTTTGTTTACATGAGGCCATTTACCCCCTGTATGGCATCAAGTCTACCAGGCTGAAATATGAATAGATAACCACAATATAGTGCAAAGTGCCATCTCTGTTTAGACAATGATATAGGAGTGTAAACTTGCAAGGAGACCCACAGGCTTAATGTAGGAATAAAACATTACTATATGCAAACATCCAAAGCATAGGAGGGAGAGAGAAGCACCTGTGTACTAGCTTGACATCCCAGGGAATGGGTGAATAACAGGTCTTGTTAACCCTAACTGTTAGTGATATATGGTCTGCGTCTGAAATATACAATTATCTCAGTCTACCTAATGCTGGAAAAACATAGTATGTTATAAACAGATGTATACATACTGCACCACATCCCTTCTGAATCTTATAATTTAGTGCGAGATTTTCAAAATCTCAAATAAGCTAGGAATGTGGTAAGGTCCGTGCAGTACACTCAGATCGTCATACAAAGGAGATAAGCTCTTATTATGACACCAAGCACGCATCATTAGCGCAAATGTCCCACACCTGCCCATATGAGAGTAGCATGAGCTTAAGAATTTGACTGCTGTAAAATAAGAGAGGAGGAACATATAACCCACTGTAAATGAAAACATAAAAATAAACATTGGTGTAGGGTCAGATGGGAACAAGATCTGAGAGTAGCGTTTTAGTAATAGGCCCACATCATGGATCCCACAGGGTTCAGTCATATGGCCAGGTAGGAAGACTCAGGAGCTTGTAGAAGGGACTACCATTTGGTGTAAAGGGGGGCCAGTGGAGCACTAAAAAACAAAAAACTGCAGGTATACATCTGGCTTAGGAAAAGTGAACAGAAAATGCGTGGCGTCCCCTCATGTATACTTCAGAAGTCCGGTCTTTACAGAAATGGCATATTAGTCAGGGAGAGACCTGAACAATAGAGAGCACAAACTGTCTAACCGACTCCAGTCAGTATGTCAGACACTTGGAGACCACTTTGATCCAGGGAGCAAATCAGTTTATCTAGGATCCTGTCCGGTAGCTGCTGCTTGTAGATACAGAGGGACGCGTCCTCAGCTAAAACCTTGATGTCAGCTGAAATCAAGGGTGGGTGAGTGTCGCAACTTGCATACACTGAATTTCTCTTGTGTGGAGGTAGGTGACCAGCCGTTCCGTGGTCTCCCAACGTGAGCAGGGCTGAACAGAGCGCAGCTATATCCCCATGGGACCCAGATGTGACCAAAGAGCTCTGTAGGAATCACTCTCATCGTCGTGGGTATAGTGTCACTGTTTGCGACTCTGTGAGCTGGCGGCAAGGGCTTCTTCTGGCTCCTGATCGCACGGGATGCTCCCTGCTTACTAATTTCCAAAAGGGGTTCCCTCTGCGTAGGCTGATGTATGGTTCTCTGCCGCATTAGACCTTTCGTATCATCCCGAGGAGGGCCATTGTAGAGTAGAGAGGGTCCCACAGGAACACTGAGTGTTTCAATAATAATAAGGTTGGCCGTAGTCTCCACCATCTGTTCCGCCCGTAGAAGGGGTTGCTCCATGCACATGGGGAGTTCTGTAGTACTCAGCCCGGCTTGCATCGTTATCTCCTGCTGCTCCATAGTAATCCTTAAGCTGAGAGATAGATCTTGAAAACTGGCTGATATCTGCAAATTGAGCTCCCTTAGAGCCTCATAGATAGCTGAAGAGACCTCCTCCATACTTGAAACCAAAACTTCGGCAGGCCGCAGAGGCCTGGGAATCTCCTAACTGGTACTGTTAGTCAGAGGGTGAAACTGGTATAAAAAATTTAAGTAAAGAGGTCTTCTAATAACGTAAAGATAGTCCTGCAGGTTCAGGTTTAGTCTTAGGGCAAATTGTAGAAGATAAGTCCTAATTTATCATGATATTAGAGAAATTTCAGCAGGAGCTCTCTAGAAACATGTCCGCTCCGTTTGGCTGTTGGCTCCGCCCCCTTGCATTGTCTTTTTATTATGCACTTGTTAATTAATTGAGTGATCCTTTAAGATAAAATTAGCTTCTATTATTTCAATGTTTGTTTCACAAATTATCGTTACATCAATTTATGTTAAATTATTTTGTACTATGGACAGCGGTCTGTTAAATACGGTCTGCAGGTTCTCTTGTGAGAGCCTGCAGTTGTAGGGGGTCGAAGGCTGGCGAAAAGCTTTGATAAATCGACCCTTTGTATGTGGGGTGTTGATCTTAATCCCAAAGCAATTTAGCATTTTGCCTTTGAGCATACGTTCTGTATCTCACTGAAACAGTTTACTTTGAGGTCCTGTTTCCTGTCTCTCATTACATTAATATCCCACATGTCTTCACCAGAATAAGTAGATGAAACAGTTCTTTCACAGTCCCTGAGTTTCTTCCAAAAGAAGTGTGATCCACAACTTGAACTCAGAAATTTTCTTTTCTTTTTAAAGACACGATGAGTCCACAGATTTCATCCTTGTGGGATTACGCCTCCTGGTCAGCAGGAGGAGGCAAAGAACACCACAGCAGAGCTATATATATAGCTCCTCCCTTCCCTCCCACTCCAGTCATTCTCTTTGCCTGTTAGTGATAGGAAGAGGTAAAGTGAGGTGTTAGTTTAGATTCTTCAATCAAGAGTTTGTTGTTTTTAAAATGGTACCAGTGAGTGCTATTTTGTTATAGGGTGTAGCCTTATTCCTTGTCAGCCTCTAGAGTAGAGCTACAGGTGGCTTTAAAGCAATGGGAACTGGTGGGATTACATTCTCACTGCTCCTCCCATACTAAGTGCCTGCCCTTCAGATGATGGTCTTAGCAGATATTAACTAAGACCCTGTATGTCTTCACAGAACTGCAGGAGGGAGAAGACCTTGATCCTGTGAGACCGGTCATGCTGTCGCTCAGCATAGAGGTATGTGCAGCTCTTTTTATTTCTGGGACATTTTTCCTCAGAAACGGTTGTTTATATTACCTATCTCATAGTGTGGTTATGGACCTTTATTGTCGGGGCTTCCCTCATTACTATGTACCACTCAGCTTGCTCATAACATTCACAGATTATGGAGATGCGGTGGCAGAGAGTCACGACTAGGGGTTATAATATTGATAAGGGCTCCTACTGTGACATATTGCTCTGTTTGTTGGGACATATATCTCCTATATAAGAATTAGGAGGATTCTCTGACAGCACGTTTTATTGCAGGCACTGGGGCTAAGGAGAGTGGCTTTTGGGGACACTTGAACCGGGCTGGATACCATGAGGGATATGCCCTATTACAGTGTGGATAAAACCTTTGGTATATTATCTTTATATTTTTGTAGTATAACCAAGAATATATATATGTGCATTTTTTTTTATACCTTGCTCCGTTATTACATTTTGTCCCAGACTCAAGAAGGTTTCAGTGCAATCTTCCGGTAACCTATCTTTATCATAATTATGGCGACCGTGAGAGTTTGTATGTTCCGCCCACGAAGGGCGGGGTTTCGTTTTGGCGCCTTTTCTTTTCAGCTGCATATTCCATCATATCTATGGAGTCTCTAAGATGGGCGTTGAGCTTGGGGCCGACTTAGACCACACTTGCTCTTCGGTTGTATCGCATAGAGCAGTTTCTGAGGCTGATTCCGGGCTAGATTAACTCTGTGTCTTGTCCTAGGGGCTAGGGGATCCGGATAGCGCTACAGCTGCGCTCCGGATCGGTTTACATTCTGTTGTTTTTGATATCTGTCATGTTATAGGTACATGACGTTTTAAGCATGCTAAAGTATCTGGAGGGCACCTCAGCAAGTTTTATCTGAGGTTTCTGCCGGTGTCTATACGTTTGTCACAGTCTAAGCACTTTCTGCACACAAGAATAAAAAGTTACTGTTTAACATTTAAAGAGACATTAACGTTTTTCTCTGTTCCTTTTATTTAAAATTTCACTGTTTATTTGTTTAATCCATCCTTTGGTTTGTAGATTGGATCAAGTACACTGAAAATTAGTTGATTTTTACATTTAAAGAGACAGTAACAGAGTTATCTGTTAATCTTTATTAAAGGAATTTTACTGTTTGTTTAATCCATCCTTTGTTTTAGGATGGAATAAGATCACACAAAAATTAGTTACTTTTTAATTTTAAAGAGACAGTAACGTTTGTGTTAAAAAAAAAAAAAAAAAAAAAGTTGTTTTCTTTTACAAGATACGATGAGTTCACGGATTTCATCCTTGTGGGATATCGCCTCCTGGTCAGTAGGAGGAGGCAAAGAGCACCACAGCTGTGTGTGTGTGTGTGTGTGTGTATATATATATATATATATATATATATATATCTCCTCCCTTCCCTCCCACTCCAGTCATTCTCTTTGCCTGTGTTAGTGATAGGAAGAGGTAGAGTGAGTTATTAGTTATAGATTCTTCAATCAAGAGTTTATTATTTTAAAAGCCGTGCTGATAGTGCTGCTTTGTTCTGGGGTGTAGCCTAGACCAGATCAGTCTCTTCAGTAAAAAGAGAAGCATTTGGTGGCTTTAAAGGGGAACTTGTGGGACATTATTCTCACTGCGCCTCCCATCTACTGTTGCTGCCCTATCTGGGGGAAAAAATCTGAGGGATATTACTCAGAATATAGTACCTAAAAATGCAACGTTTGAGCTTAGACTCTTTAGGGAGACCTCTATAGAGACACTAACGTTCTCCCGGCGGTTATATTAAAACATGCCGCCCGGGAGAGGACTGTGAAACTGTTATTTCCATAGGCGGGTATGTTTTAACACTTCTGACTTTCACTTTTACGTTATATGGCGGCAATCTATCACATCTCCCGGCGGTTGCATAAGAAAGCATGGCGACCGGGAGATGTCTGTACGACTGTTTAAATGTGCAGGGGTACTTGAGAGTTTTTGTGTAACTGTTGGTATCAGTTAGTCCTAGGAGAGAGGTTTTTCACACACACTCACATCTCCCGGCGGTTACAGAAGACATGCCGACCGGGAGCTGCCTGTATGGTTTCGTCTGTTAACGCCCACGAAGGGCGGTCCTTGACAGGCACCATTTTCATTGCGTGCCCTTTTTATCTCCCGGCGGTTTATTAAATCTACAATACCGCCCGGGAGTTAACTGTTGTGCAAATGCCTACGAAGGGGGTCCTTGGGCACACCATTTACATAGCGCGCTCCTTCAAATCTCCCGGCGGTTCAATAGATATACATGCCGACCGGGAGATATGTTATGTCACCACCCATGTGTGGTGGTCCTTGGGAGTGTAACGCGCCCTGTTTCCCTTTTCTATGTGGCTCAGTTCATATTGGACCACATCAATTCGGATTTTTCTGACTGAGGTCAGGAAATAAAGGTCTATCATTACTGGTCTGAGCCTTCAGTGGCTCAGTACATAGTGGTATTCGGGCTAATAGTGACGGACTGGACGTTAGCTGGACAGATTGCTCAGCCTGCTAAGGCACTTTGGCTGAGCTCTGTTAAAACCCGAGGGTTGCAGGATTCAATGCCTGGTGAGGTCCATTCGACCTTTCATCCTTCAGGGGTTGGTGAAATGAGCAGCGCCTTGTGACGCTTGAATTTGTGTTGGTTCGCTCCACCTCACACCTATGCGGTTGAGCACTCTCAGGCGATGGAACAGAGACTTTGCAAACTTATCTCCTCATTTATCTCTGAAGCAGGAGACAAGGGACTCTTTTTTTTTTTTTTTTTTTTTTTTTTTTTTTTCTATGGTGGTTGTCTCTGGATCACCTGTCCTAGGGTACATGATTTAGCAGAGTGAGGACTCCAGCGGAGTCTGTTCGTCGATTTCCTACAACTGAGAGCGAGCTTCAAGTCTCTTCTGTTTTGGCCTCAGTTGACTTCGGCCCAGTTTCATTCTTGCTCTCTGTCAGCGATCCATATCCCAGGGGTGGACACTTGGGAAGCGGATTTTCTGAGTAGACAGTCTTTTTCATCCGGGAGAGTGGGATCTCCATCCGGAAGTATATCCTTCCTATTTCTCAAATGGGGTCGGCCGGAGTTGGATATCATGGTATCTTGTCAGGATGCCTAGTTTTCGGCTTTCAGCCTAGGTTCTCCTTTTACCCCGTTTGCGTTTTTTTGCTGGGGGTTTGTTCTTATCAAATAGGAGACAGCATTAGTGCTTCTCTTCGCTTCTGCGTGGTCTCACAGGATTTTGTATGCTAATCTGTTGACCATGTCATTTCTGTAACCTTGGAATTTTCCGATGTGGAAGTATCGCTCTTCTTCAGGGTCCCTTCTTCACCCTATTATAGTTTCTCTGAAGCTGATTGCTTGGTGATTGGACGTTTGATCTATGCAAGCGAGGTTTCTTTGCTTCGGTCATAGATTCCTTAATTCAGGCGTGTGAGCATGTTACTAGAAAGTTATTGGGGTGAATCCAAGGGTTATTAATGAAGTAGGGTACGGATTCCCAGAATTTTGTTCTTCTCCAGGAGGAATTGGAGAAGGGGTTATCCGCTAGTTCCCTAAAGGGACTGTTTTCTGCTTTGTCTATTTTCTTACACAAGCGTCTGACAGATGTTCCAGATATTCAATTTTTTTGTCAGGATCTGACTAGAATCAGGCCTATGTTTCATCCTATTGCTTCTCCTTGGAGTTTGAATTTAGTTCTTAAAGTTCTTCAAGGGGTTCCGTTTGAACCTATGCATTCCATAGATATTAAGTTATTATCTTGGAAAGTTTTATTTTTGGTTACTATTTCTTCTGCTCGTAGAGTTTCTGAGCTTTCGGCATTACAATGTGCTTCCCCTTATCTTATTTTTCATTCCGATAAGGTGGTGTTATGTTCCAAACCTGGTTTTCTTCCTAAGGTTTTTTCAAATAAAAATATTAATTAGGAAATTGTTGTTCCTTCCTTCTGTCCTAATCCTTCTTCTAAGAAGGAGCGTTTGTTACATAATTTGGACGTGGTCCGTGCCTTGAAGTTCTACTTACAGGCGCCGAAGGATTTTCGTCAATCGTCTTCCTTGTTTTGTTTTTTTCAGGGGAACGTAGGGGTCAGAAAGCTACGGCTACCCCTCTTTATTTTTGGCTGATGAGTATCATCAGTTTTGCATATGAGTCTGCTGGACAGCAGCCTTCTGCACGAATTACGGCTCATTCCCCTAGGGCTGTGGCTTCCTCATGGGCATTAAAAAAATGATGCTTCCGTTGAACAGATTTGCTAAGCTGCAACTTGGTCGTCTCTTCACACTTTTTCCAACTTTTTTTTTTTTTTGCTACCGTCACTAGTGCGACGGCGTATGGTCTGATGCATTTTCTGATACTACTAAATCAGAATCTTCCCTGGATAAAGAGCCAGGTTAGGATAAAAGCCTTTGAATTGGCCAATTCCTTTATTTATAATTTTTCCCTATAATTTTTCAAATTGAAATGATAGGTTTCCGGTTTCTCTGTTCCCACTCATCGAGCCTTATGGTTAGAGCCTTGTTCTACAGATGTAGGCTCTAAGTCTAAGCTTTTTAGCGATTCCTTGCAAGGGGAAAACCTTGTTGGGCTCTGGCTGGACGAAAGTAATTCTTTTTGAATTAAAAGAATTTACAATTTTATAATAAAATAAAAAGTGGTCTGCTGTTGAATCAGACACGGTGTGGAGGACATGCCCCCGGGCCGGGACTGAATCTTGTAGAGGGCAATATTCTGCCTTCGCTCAGGTTTGGGTTAGAGATGTTCAGGACCCCTGGACAATAGTGTCCCAGGGAAACAAGTCAGAGTTCAAGGAGATTTTCTCCCAGAGGCAGGTTTCTGTTTTTCAGAATTATCTTCAGTTCATAGGAGAGGCGTTCTTGCATTGTGTAAGAGACCTCTCCTCCCTGGGATTAATTGTTCCTGTTCCATTACGGGAACAGGAGCAGGGTTTTTTATTCAAATCTGTTTGTGGTTCCCAAAATAATAGAGGAGGGAACATTCAGACCTATATTAGACCTTAAGAGTCTAAGCAAGCTTCTCATAGTTGCATCGCAAGATGGAGACTGTTTGTACCATTCTTCCTTTGGTCCGGAGGGTCAATTTATGATGACAGGATATTTAAAGGATGCATATCTTCATGTTCCTATCCACAGAAATCATCACAAGTTCCTAAGGTTTGCCTTTCTGGACGAACACTTTCTGTTCGTGGCTCTTCCTTTCGGTTTGTCCACGACACTCGGAATTTTCACAAAGGTTCTGGGGTCTTTGCTGGCGGTTCTACAACCGTGGGGCATTGCGGTGGTGCCTTATCTGGACGATATTCTCATCCAGGCATCATCTTATCAACTGATAATGTCCCATACCGACATTGTGCTATCCTTCCTGAGAACTCACGTTTGGAAGGTAAATTTGGAAAAGAGTTTGTTAAACCCCCAGACCAGGGTACCCTTCTTGGGAAATCTAATCGACTATACATAAAATATTTTCTGACAGAGGTCAGAAGGTTAAAGATCCTGAATACATGTAGAGCCCTTCAGTCCAATCCTTGGCCGTTAGTGGCTCAGTGCATGGAGGTAATTAGATTGATGGTAGCGGCAATGGACATCATTCCGTTTGCTCGGGTTCTCCTCAGGCCTCTGCAACTGAGCATGCTCAGGCAATGGACTGGAGATTATACAGATTTGTCTCCTCGAATAACATAGATCAGGAGACGAGGGACTCTCTTCTGTGGTGGTTGTCTCTGGATCATCTATCCCAGGGGACATGCTTTCGCAGACCTTCATGGGTGATTGTGACAACGGATGCCAGCCTTTTGGGATGGGGAGCAGTCTGGTCTGGCCTCGGTTGGCCTCGGCCCTCTTAATCAGATTCAAATCGGACAACATAACGACAGTGGCTTACATCATTCCTCAGAGAGGACCTTCATGGGTGATTGTGACAACGGATTCCAGCCTTTTGGGATGGGGAGCAGTCTGGGGCTTTTTGAGGGCTCAGGCAGTCTCTTTCTTTCCCATCAACATTCTAGAGCTGAGGACGAGATTCCATGCACTTCTGGCCTGGCCTTGGTTGGCCTCGGCCCTCTTAATCAGATTCAAATCGGACAACATAACGACAGTGGCTTACATCATTCCTCAGAGAGGAACAAGGAGTTCCTTAGCGTTGACCGAGGTAGCCAAAATAATTCAGTGGGCGGAGCCTCACTCTTGCCATCTGTCGACGATCCACATTCCAGGGGTGGAAAACTGGGAAGTGGATTTTCTGAGCAGGCAGACCTTTCATCCGGGAAAGTGGGAAATTCATCCGGATATATTTTCCAACCTGATAGCTGCTTTGACAGTTCCTTGGTTTTTCAGCCTAGCATATGTATCCCCCCCCCCCCCCGTTTTCTTTCCTTCCCCGGTGCTTGCTTGAATTCAACAGGAGAGGGCATCAGTGATCCTCATTGCTCCTGCGTGGATTCGCAGGATTTGGTATGCCGATCTGGTGGACATGTCATCTCTGCCACCGTGGAAGCTTCCATTGAGGAAGGACCTTCTCATTCAAGGTCCCTTCCATCACCCGAATCTAGTTTCTCTGCAGCTGACTGCTTGGAGATTGAACGCTTAATTTTATCTAAGCAAGGTTTTCTGATTCAGTCTTAGATACTTTAATTCAGGCACGTAAGCCTGTTACCAGGAAAATTTACCATAAGATTTGGCGTAAATATCTTTGTTGGTGTGAATCTAAGAGCTACTCATTGAGTAGGGTTAGGATTCCCAGGATTTTGTCTTTTCTCCAAGAAGGATTGAAGAAAGGGTTATCAGCAAGTTCCTTAAGGGGACAGATTTCTTTTTTGTCTATTTTGTTACATATGCATCTGGCAGGTGTTCCAGATGTGCAATCTTTTGTCAGGCTCTGACTAGAATCAAGCCTGTATTTAGACCAATTGCTCCTCCTTGGAGTTTAAATTTAGTTCTTCGAGTTCTTCAAGGGGTTCCGTTTGAACCTATGCATTCCATGGATATTAAGTTATTATCTTGGAAAGTTTTATTTTTGTTTTTTCTTCTGCTCGAGGAGTATCTGAGCTTTCGGCATTACAATATGATTCTCCTTACCTTATTGTCCATTCGGATAAGGTGGTGTTACGTACAAGACCTGATTTCTTCTATAAGGTACGACAAGTCCACAAATTCATCCTTTACTTGTGGGATATTAACCTCCTGCTAACAGGAAGTGGCAAAGAGCACCACAGCAGAGCTGTCTATATAGCTCCTCCCTTAGCTCCACCCCTCAGTCATTCTCTTTGCCTACTCTAAGTACTAGGAAGGGTAAAGTGATAGAGGTGATAAAATATTCGTTTTTTATTTCTTCATGCACAAGTTTTTTATTTTAAATGGTACCGGTGTGTACTATTTACTCTCAGGCAGCAGATGGATGAAGACGAGGCTGATGATCTTAGCATTTGTCACTAAGATCCAGAGCAGTTCCCACAGAATGGCTGAGGAGTACAAGAAACTTCAGTGTGAGGAACGTTTTCATGCTATATAGCAGTGAGGAAGCAGTGAGGAAGGGCTGACAGTATCCCCATGAGGGTAAGGGTAAGCAGTAATCCTAAGGAGAAGAGGGGTATTACTAAGCTTGCATACAGGGGCTTATAAAAAATGGTTGACACTGACTTTGAATGTTTGTGGGCAAACATTTTTTTGAACTGGGAGTGTCTGATAACGTTTTTGGCAATATTGTTTTGGTAGACTTTATTGAGGGTACACTTGGCTTTTTTTGGGTTTCAGGACCCACATGGCTAGTTTGGAACCGCTCTGGTGCGGTTCATTTAGGATGTAAAGACATCGAGTTAGATGGGCGGGGCTTATTTTCGCGCCTCAGTTGCGCAGTTGTAATTGCAAAGCAAGCAGCAAGCGCCAACTCCGGTGGGCCCTTGTGGAAGTGTTGGGCTAAATCGAAGCTTTTACCTCGATTTTCCAATCCCTGAGGGCAGGTAGGCGCCACAGCAGGGCTGTGGCGAGGTGCAGGGGGTGTTTTGTCCGGGTTTAGGCCTTATTAACTATACGGTTTTGCACAATAAAAGGTTAACTGTTCCTTTCTTTGTGGGGCAATCTCAGCTGCATTATTTGTATATTATATCAAAAAATTGGAATGATTGGTGTATTTTACAGCAGTTTTGCAAAAACGTGTATGCTTTTTTTCTCTTAAAGACACAGTACCGTTTTTTAAGATTGTTATTTTTCACTAAATAGTGTTTTTCAAGCTTGTTTGTGGTCATTACTAGCCTGTTCAACATGTCTGACATTGAGGAAAGCCAATGTTCAATGTGTTTGGAAGCCATTGTGGAACCCCCACTTAAGATGTGTCCCTCATGCACTGAAAGGTCAATAAATTGCAAAGAACATATTTTAGCTGATAAAAGTATGTCGCAGGATGATTCTCAGTCAGAAGGGAATCAGGTTATGCCATCTAATTCTCCCCAAGTGTCACAACCATTAACGCCCGCACAAGCGACGCCAAGTACTTCTAGTGCGTCTAATTCTTTCACTCTGCAAGATATGGCCGCAGTTATGAATACTACCCTCACAGAGGTTTTATCTAAGCTGCCTGGGTTGCAGGGGATGCGCAGTAGGTCTGGTGTGAGAGTAAATGCTGAGCCCTCTGATGCTTTACTAGCCATATCCGATGTACCCTCACAATGTTCTGAGTTGGGGATGAGGGATTTGCTGTCTAAGGGAGAGATTTCTGATTCAGGAAATATGTTCCCTCAGATATGACGGCTTTTAAATTTAAACTAGAACACCTCCGCTTGTTACTCAGGGAGGTTTTAGCGACTCTGGATGATTGTGACCCTATTGTAGTTCCAGAGAAATTGTGTAAAATGGACAGATATCTTGAGGTTCTTGCCTACACTAATGTTTTTCCGGTCCCTAAGAGGATTTCGGACATTGTTGCTAAGGAGTGGGATAGACCAGGTATTCCCTTTTCTCCTCCTCCTTTTAAGAAAATGTTTCCCATATCAGACACCATGCGGGATTTGTGGCAGACGGTCCCTAAGGTGTAGGGAGCTATTTCTACCCTGGCTAAGCGTACAACTATACCTATTGAGGACAGTTGTGCTTTCAAATATCCCATGGATAAAAAAATTAGAGGGTCTCTTAAAGAAAATATTTATTCATCAGGGTTTTCTTCTGCAACCTATAGCGTGCATTGTTACTGCAGCTTTTGGTTTGAGGCTCTAGAGGAGTCTCTTCAGGTTGAGACCCCATTAGATGATATTCTGGATAGAATTAGGGCTCTCAAGTTAGCTAATTCTTTCATTACAGATGCCGCTTTTCAACTGGCTAAATTAGCGGCAAAGAATTCAGGTTTTGCCATTTTAGAGCGTTATGGCTTAAGTCCTGGTCGGCTGACGTGTCATCAAAATCTAAGCTTTTAGCCATCCCTTTCAAGGGTAAGACCCTATTCGGGCCTGAACTGAAAGAGATCATTTCAGATATCACTGGAGGAAAGGGCCATGCCCTTCCTCAGGATAAGACACGTAAGATGAATACCAAACAAAGTAATTTTCGTTCCTTTCGAAACTTCAAAGGTGGTCCCTCTTCCTCCTCCCCTGCTGCAAAGCAAGAGGGGAATTTTGCTCAGTCCAAGTCAGTCTGGAGACCTAACCAGACTTGGAACAAGGGTAAACAGGCCAAGAAGCCCGCTGCTGCCACCAAGACAACATGAAGGGGCGGCCCCCGATCCGGAACCGGATCTAGTAGGGGGCAGACTTTCTCTCTTTGCTCAGGCTTGGGCAAGAGACGTTCAGGACTCCTGGGCTTTAGAAATTGTGACCCAGGGGTATCTTCTAGACTTCAAAGATTCCCCTCCAAGGGGGAGATTCCATCTTTCTTGATTATCTGTAAACCAGACAAAAAGAGAGGCGTTCTTACGCTGTGTAGAAGACCTATATACCATGGGAGTAATCTGCCCAATTCCAAAAATAAAACAGGGGCAGGGGTTTTACTCCAATCTGTTTGTGGTTCCCAAAAAAGAGGGAACTTTCAGACCAATTTTAGATCTCAAGATCCTAAACAAATTCCTCAGAAATTCCTTCAAGATGGAGACCATTCGGACTATTTTACCAATGATCCAGGAGGGTCAATATATGACCACCGTGAATTTAAAGGATGCTTATCTGCACATCCCTATCCACAAAGATCATTATCAGTTTCTCAGGTTCGCCTTTCTGGACAAGCATTACCAGTTTGTGGCTCTTCTCTTCGGGTTGGCCACAGCTCCCAGAATTTTCACGAAGGTGCTAGGGTCCCTTCTGGCGTTCCTAAGACTGCGGGGCATAGCATTGGCGCCTTATCTACGATATCTTAATCCAGGCGTCAACTTACCAACTAGCCAAATCTCACACGGACATCATGTTGGTTTTTCTAAGATCTCACGGGTAAAAGGTGAACGTAAAAAAGAGTTCACTTACCCGTCTCACAAGAGTTCCTTTCCTGGGAACTCTGATAGATTCGGTAGACATGAAAATTTTTCTGGCGGAGGTCAGGAAGTCAAAGATTTTAAACACCTGCCGAGCTCTTCATTCCATTCCTCGGCCGTCAGTGGCTCAGTGTATGGAGGTGATCGTACTAATGGTAGCGGCAATGGACATAGTTCCGTTTGCTCGCTTGCATCTCAGACCACTGCAACTATGCATGCTCAAACAGTGGAATGGGGTTTATGCAAATTTATCTCCTCAGATAAATCTGGATCAAGAGACCAGAGACTCTTTTCTTTGGTGGTTGTCACAGGATCATCTGTCCCAGGGAATGTGTTTCCGCAGGCCAGCATGGGTCATAGTGACGACAGACTCCAGCCTATTGGGCTGGGGTGCAGTCTGGAATTCCCTGAAAGCACAGGTATTGTGGACTCAGGAGGAGGCTCTCCTCTCGATAAATATTCTAGAATTGAGAGCGATATTCAATGCGCTTCAGGCGTGGCCTCAGCTGGCTTCGGCCAGATTCATAAGATTCCAGTCGGACAATATCACGACTGTGGCATATATCAATCATCAGGGGGGGACAAAGAGTTCTTTCGCGATGGTAGAGGTTACCAAAATAATTTGATGGGCAGAGACTCACTCTTGCCATCTATCGGCAATCTATATCCCAGGAGTGGAGAACTGGGAAGCGGATTTTCTAAGTCAGACTTTTCAGGAGTTTGCACAATTGATTCATCAATGGGGCACACCAGAATTGGATCTGATGGCGTCTCGTCAGAACGCCAAACTTCCTTGTTACGGGTCCAGATCAAGGGATCCTCAAGCAGTACTGATAGATGCTCTAGCAGTACCTTGGTCGTTCAACCTGGCTTATGTGTTTCCACCATTTCCTCTCCTCCCTCGTCTGATTGCCAGAATCAAACAGGAGAGAGCTTCAGTTTTTGATAGCACCTGCGTGGCCACGCAGGACTTGGTATGCAGACCTGGTGGACACTCTACCACCATGGACACTGCCACTGAGACGGGACCTTCTCATTCAAGGTCCGTTCCAGCATCCAAATCTAGTTTCTCTGCGGCTGACTGCCTGGAGATTGAACGCTTGATTTTATCCAAGCGGGGATTCTCTGAGTCGGTCATCGATACCTTGATTCAGGCTCGAAAGCCTGTCACTAGGAAGATTTATCATAAGATATGGCGTAAATAACTTTATTGGTGTGAATCCAAAGGCTACTCATGGAGTAAGATCAGGATTCCTAGGATTTTGTCCTTTCTCCAAGAAGGATTGGAGAAGGGGTTGTCAGCTAGTTCCCTAAAGGGACAGATATCTGCTTTGTCAATTTTACTGCACAAGCGTCTGGCAGATGTTCCAGACGTTCAGTCGTTTTGTCAGGCTTTAGTTAGAATCAAGCCTGTGTTTAAACCTGTTGCTCCGCCATGGAGTTTGAATTTAGTTCTTAAAGTTCTTCAAGGGGTTCCGTTTGAACCTATGCATTCCATAGATATTAAAGGGACAGTCTAGGCCAAAATAAACTTTCATGATTCAGATAGAGAATGTCATTTTAAACAATTGTCCAATTTACTTTTATCACCAATTTTGCTTTGTTCTCTTGGTATTCTTAGTTGAAAGCTTAATTTCTTAGACCTTGAAGGCCACCTCCTTTTCAGAATGCATTTTAACAGTTTTTCACCACTAGAGGGTGTTAGTTCATGTATTTCATATAGATAACTTCACATTCATGAGCACAGTGTTATCTGGGAGCAGGCACTGATTGGCTACACTGCAAGTCAAAAGAACTGAAATAAAGGGGCAGTTTGCAGAGGCTTAGATACAAGATAATCACAGAGGTTAAAAGTATATTAATATAACTGTGTTGGTTATGCAAAACTGGGGAATGGGTAATAAAGGGATTATCTATCTTTTAAAACAATAAAAATTCTGGTGTAGACTGTCCCTTTAAGCTTCTATCTTGGAAAGTTCTGTTTTTAGTTGCTATCTCTTCGGCTCGAAGAGTTTCTGAACTATCTGCATTGCAATGCGACTCGCCTTATCTTGTTTTTCATTCTGATAAGGGGGTTTTGCGTACCAAACCTGGTTTTCTTCCTAAGGTTGTTACTAATAAGAATATTAATCAGGAAATTGTTGTTCCTTCCCTGTGTCCTAATCCTTCCTCTAACAAGGAGTGTCTGTTGCACAACTTGGACGTGGTTCTTGCTTTGAAGTTTTACTTGCAAGCGACCAAAGATTTTCGTCAAACAACTTTTCTGTTTGTTGTCTATTCTGGAAAGCGTAGGGGTCAAAAATCTACGTCTACCTCTCTCTTTCTTTTTGGCTGAAAAGCATCATCCGTTTGGCATACGAGACTGCTGGACAGCAGCCTCCTGAAAAAATTACAGCTCACTCTACTAGAGCGGTGGCTTCCACGTGGGCTTTTTAAAATGATGCTTCTGTTGAACAGTTTTGTAAGGCTGCGACTTGGTCTTCACTTCATAACTTTTCCAAATTTTCCAAATTTGATACTTTTGCTTCTTCGGAGGTTATTTTTGGGAGAAAAGTACTTCAAGCAGTGTTGCCTTCTGTTTAGGCATCTGTCTTGTCCCTCCCGTTCATCTGTGTCCTGTAGCTTTGGTATTGTATCCCACAAGTAAAGGATGAATCCGTGGCCTCGTCGTACCTTATAGAAGAAAAGTAAATTTATGCTTACCTGATAAATTAATTTCTTCTATGGTACGACGAGTCCACGGCCCGCCCTAAGACAGATTATATTTTTTCTCCTGTTAAGTGTGGTCAGTCCACGGGTCATCATTACTTCTGGGACATTAACTCCTCCCCAACAGGAAGTGCAAGAGGATCACCCAAGCAGAGCTGCCACACAGCTCCTCCCCTCTACGTCACACCCAGTCATTCTCTTGCACCCAACTAATAGATAGGATGTGTGAGAGGACTGTGGTGATTATACTTAGTTTTTATATCTTCAATCAAAAGTTTGTTATTTTAAAACAGCACCGGAGTGTGTTGTTCCTTCTCAGGTAGAATTTGAAGAAGAATCTACCTGAGTTTTTGGATGATTTTAGCCGGCGTAGCTAAAATTCATTTTGCTGTTCTCGGCCATTCTGAGGAGTGAGGTAAACTTCAGATCAGGGGACAGCGGGCAGGTTCACCTGCAAAGAGGTATGTTGCAGTATATTATTTTCTGAGGAATGGAATTGACTGAGAAAATACTGCCAATACCAATATAATGTAAGTTCAGCCTTAAATGCAGTAGTAGCAACTGGTATCAGGCTGTTTATGTATATATGTGTACACTTCAGTATTCTGGGGAATGGCACTTCTCTGGGTAATACTATATGCATATAATCTTTAGCCTTACTTGTAGTGGGAACGTCTAGCAACAGGCTGTTTAATGACATTTCATGATATTTGATTTTAAACGTTTTTGCTGGCATGCTAAATTGTTTAAATATCTGAGGTACTGGGTGAAAAATTGTTTTTGGGCACTGTTTTTCCACTTGGCTGTCGTTTATTTTAATTTGAGACAGTTTACTGAACTTCCCTCACTGCTGTGGGTGAGGGGGAGGGGCCTATTTTGGCGCTTTTGCTACGCATCAGAAATTCAGTCAAGTCTTTTTCTCTTCCTGCATGATCCGGATCGTCTCTACAGAGCTCAAGGGTCTTCAAAAATTATTTTGAGGGAGGTAATCACTCACAGCAGACCTGTGAGATTGTGCTTTGACTGTGATAAAAAACGTTTATATTTTGTACATTTGTTTCTCTGCTATTAAGGGTTAGTTATCCATTGCTAATGGGGGCAATCCTTTGCTAAATTTATGCCTTTACTGGGAAAAATCTGATTGTTATAATTTTTCCGGTTTCTTATTATTAAACTGTCATAATTTTTTCTGTGCTTCTTAAAGGCACAGTGCGTTTTTCATATTACTTGTAATTTGAGTGAAAAGTATTTCCAAGCTTGCTAGTTTAATTGCTAGTTTGTTAAACATGTCTGACTCAGAGGAATATCTCTGTGCTATATGTGCAAAAGCCAAGGTGGAGCCCAATAGAAATTTATGTACTAATTGCATTGATGCTACTTTGAATAAGAGTCATTCTGTACAAATTGAACATCATTCACCAAACAACGAGGGGGAAGTTATGCCGACTAACTTGCCTCACGTGTCAGTACCTGCATCTCCCGCTCGGGAGGTGCGTGATATTGTAACGCCGAGTACTTCAGGGCGGCCATTACAAATCACACTACAGGACATGGCTAATGTTATGACTGAAGTTTTGTCTAAATTACCAGAACTTAGAGGTAAGCGAGATCACTCTGGGGTGAGAACAGAGTGCGCTGATAATATTAGGGCCATGTCAGATACTGCGTCACAATTTGCAGAACATGAGGACGCAGAGCTTCAATCTGCAGGTGACGGATCTGATCCAAATAAACTGGATTCAGACATTTCAAATTTTAAGTTTAAGCTGGAAAACCTCCGTGTATTACTAGGGGAGGTCTTAGCGGCTCTGAATGATTGTAACACAGTTGCAATACCAGAGAAAATGTGTAGGTTGGATAAATATTTTGCGGTACCGTCGAGTACTGACGTTTTTCCAATACCTAAGAGACTTACTGAAATCGTTACTAAGGAGTGGGATAGACCCGGTGTGCCTTTCTCACCCCCTCCTATATTCAGAAAGATGTTTCCAATAGACACCACCACATGGGACTTATGGCAAACGGTCCCTAAGGTGGAGGGAGCAGTTTCTACTTTAGCTAAGCGTACCACTATCCCGGTGGAGGATAGCTGCGCCTTTTCAGATCCAATGGATAAAAAATTAGAGGGTTACCTTAAGAAAATGTTTGTTCAACAAGGTTTTATATTGCAACCCCTTGCATGCATTGCGCCTGTCACGGCTGCAGCAGCATTTTGGTTTGAGTCTCTGGAAGAGACCCTTGAATCAGCTCCATTAGATGAGATTACACACAAGCTTAAAACCCTTAAGCTAGCTAATTCATTTATTTCTGATGCCGTAGTACACTTAACTAAACTTACGGCTAAGAATTCCGGATTCGCCATTCAGGCACGCAGAGCGCTGTGGCTAAAATCCTGGTCAGCTGATGTTACTTCTAAATCTAAATTACTTAACATACCTTTCAAAGGGCAGACCTTATTCGGGCCCGGTTTGAAGGAAATTATCGCTGACATTACAGGAGGTAAAGGCCATGCCCTGCCTCAAGACAGAGCCAAACCTAGGGCTAGACAGTCTAATTTTCGTGCCTTTCGTAACTTCAAGGCAGGAGCAGCATCAACTTCCTCTGCACCAAAACAGGAAGGAGCTGTTGCTCGATACAGACAAGGCTGGAAACCTAACCAGTCCTGGAACAAGGGCAAGCAGGCCAGAAAACCTGCTGCTGCCCCTAAGACAGCATGAAGTGGGGGCCCCCGATCCGGGATCGGATCTAGTGGGGGGCAGACTCTCTCTCTTTGCCCAGGCTTGGGCAAGAGATGTCCAGGATCCCTGGGCGTTAGAGATCATATCTCAGGGATATCTTCTGGACTTCAAAACCTCTCCCCCAAAAGGGAGATTTCATCTTTCAAGGTTGTCAACAAACCAGATAAAGAAAGAGGCGTTTCTACGCTGTGTACAGGATCTTTTACTAATGGGAGTGATCCATCCGGTTCCGCGGTCGGAACACGGACAAGGTTTTTACTCAAATCTGTTTGTGGTTACAAGAAAGACGGAACCTTCAGACCAATCTTGGATTTAAAGATCCTAAACAAATTCCTAAGAGTTCCATCGTTCAAAATGGAAACTATTCGGACAATCTTACCCATGATCCAAAAGGGTCAGTACATGACCACAGTGGATTTAAAGGATGCCTACCTTCATATACCGATTCACAAAGATCATTACCGGTATCTAAGGTTTGCCTTCCTAGACAGGCATTACCAGTTTGTAGCTCTTCCATTCGGGTTGGCTACGGCTCCAAGAATCTTCACAAAGGTTCTGGGCTCTCTTCTGGCGGTGCTAAGGCCGCGAGGAATTTCGGTGGCTCCGTACCTAGACGACATTCTGATACAAGCGTCAAGCTTTCAAAATGCCAAGTCTCATACAGAGTTAGTACTGGCATTTCTAAGGTCGCATGGGTGGAAGGTGAACGTAGAGAAGAGTTCTCTCTTACCACTCACAAGGGTTCCCTTCTTGGGGACTCTTATAGACTCTGTAGAAATGAAGATTTACCTGACAGAAGACAGGTTAACAAAGCTTCAAAATGCTTGCCGTGTCCTTCATTCCATTCAACACCCGTCAGTGGCTCAATGCATGGAGGTAATCGGCTTAATGGTAGCGGCAATGGACATAGTTCCCTTTGCACGCCTACATCTCAGACCTCTGCAATTGTGCATGCTAAGTCAGTGGAATGGGGATTACTCAGATTTGTCCCCTACTCTGAATCTGGATCAAGAGACCAGAAATTCTCTTCTATGGTGGCTTTCTCAGCCACATCTGTCCAGGGGGATGCCATTCAGCAGACCAGATTGGACAATTGTAACAACAGACGCCAGCCTACTAGGTTGGGGCGCTGTCTGGAATTCCCTGAAGGCTCAGGGATCATGGACTCAGGAGGAGAGTCTCCTTCCAATAAACATTCTGGAATTGAGAGCAGTTCTCAATGCCCTTCTGGCTTGGCCTCAGTTAACAACTCGGAGGTTCATCAGGTTTCAGTCGGACAACATTACGACTGTAGCTTACATCAACCATCAAGGAGGGACAAGAAGCCCCCTAGCGATGATGGAAGTATCAAAGATAATTCGCTGGGCAGAGTCTCACTCTTGCCACCTGTCAGCGATCCACATTCCTGGAGTGGAAAACTGGGAGGCGGATTTCCTAAGTCGTCAGACTTTTCATCCGGGGGAGTGGGAACTTCATCCGGAGATCTTTGCCCAAATACTTCGACTTTGGGGCAAACCAGAGATAGATCTCATGGCGTCTCGCCAGAACGCCAAGCTTCCTTGTTACGGGTCCAGGTCCAGGGACCCGGGAGCAGTCCTGGTAGATGCTTTGACAGCACCTTGGACCTTCGGGATGGCCTATGTGTTTCCACCCTTCCCGATGCTTCCTCGATTGATTGCCAGGATCAAACAGGAGAGAGCATCGGTGATTCTGATAGCACCTGCGTGGCCACGCAGGACCTGGTATGCAGATCTAGTGGACATGTCATCCTGTCCACCTTGGTCTCTGCCTCTGAGACAGGACCTTCTAATTCAGGGTCCTTTCAAACATCAAAATCTAATTTCTCTGAAGCTGACTGCTTGGAAATTGAACGCTTGATTTTATCAAAGCGTGGTTTTTCAGAGTCAGTTATTGATACCTTAATACAGGCTAGGAAGCCTGTTACCAGAAAGATTTACCATAAAATATGGCGTAAATACTTACATTGGTGCGAATCCAAGAGTTACTCATGGAGTAAAGTTAGGATTCCTAGGATATTGTTCTTTCTACAAGAAGGTTTAGAAAAGGGTTTATCTGCTAGTTCCTTAAAGGGACAGATCTCAGCTCTGTCCATTCTTTTACACAAGCGTCTGTCAGAAGTTCCAGACGTTCAGGCTTTTTGCCAGGCTTTGGCCAGGATTAAGCCTGTGTTTAAAACTGTTGCTCCACCATGGAGCTTAAATTTAGTTCTTAACGTTTTACAGGGTGTTCCGTTTGAACCCCTTCATTCCATTGATATCAAGCTGTTATCTTGGAAAGTTCTGTTTTTAATGGCTATTTCCTCGGCTCGTAGAGTCTCAGAGTTATCAGCCTTACATTATGATTCTCCGTATCTGATTTTTCATTCAGATAAGGTAGTTCTGCGTACTAAACCTGGGTTCTTACCTAAGGTTGTCACTAATAAGAATATCAATCAAGAGATTGTTGTGCCATCATTGTGTCCGAATCCTTCTTCAAAGAAGGAACGACTTCTGCACAATCTAGATGTAGTTCATGCCCTGAAATTTTATTTACAGGCAACTAAAGATTTTCGCCAAACTTCTTCCCTGTTTGTCGTTTATTCTGGACAGAGGAGAGGTCAAAAAGCTTCTGCTACCTCTCTCTCTTTTTGGCTTCGTAGCATAATACGTTTAGCCTATGAGACTGCTGGACAGCAGCCTCCTGAAAGAATTACAGCTCATTCCACTAGAGCTGTGGCTTCCACTTGGGCCTTTAAGAATGAGGCCTCTGTTGAACAGATTTGCAAGGCGGCAACTTGGTCTTCTCTTCATACTTTTTCCAAATTTTACAAATTTGACACTTTTGCTTCTTCAGAGGCTGTTTTTGGGAGAAAGGTTCTTCAGGCAGTGGTTCCTTCCGTATAAAGATCCTGCCTGTCCCTCCCGTCATCCGTGTACTTTAGCTTTGGTATTGGTATCCCAGAAGTAATGATGACCCGTGGACTGACCACACTTAACAGGAGAAAACATAATTTATGCTTACCTGATAAATTCCTTTCTCCTATAGTGTGGTCAGTCCACGGCCCCGCCCTGTTTTTTATGGCAGGTCTAAATTTTTAAATTATACTCCAGTCACCACTGCACCCTATAGTTTCTCCTTTCTCGTTTGGTTCTTGGTCGAATGACTGGGTGTGACGTAGAGGGGAGGAGCTGTGTGGCAGCTCTGCTTGGGTGATCCTCTTGCACTTCCTGTTGGGGAGGAGTAATATCCCAGAAGTAATGATGACCCGTGGACTGACCACACTACAGGAGAAAGGAATTTATCAGGTAAGCATAAATTATGTTTTTATTTAAACTTCAGTCGCCTCTGCACCTTTTAGTTTCTCCTTTTTCTTCCTGTACCTTCAGTCGAATTACTGGGGGGTGGAGCTAAGGGAGGAGCTATATAGACAGCTTTGCTGTGGTGCTCTTTGTCACTTCCTGTTAGCAGGAGGTTAATATCCCACAAGTAAAGGATGAATCCGTGGACTCGTCGTACCATAGAAGAAATTAATTTATCAGGTAAGCATAAATTTACTTTTTCTTCCTAAAGTTTTTAACAAGAATATTACTCAGGAGATTGTTGTTCCATCCTTGTGTCCTAATCCTTATTCTAAGAAGGAACGTCGGTTACATAATTTAGACGTAGTCCGTGCTTTAAAGTTCTGTTTACAAGCGACTAAGGATTTTCGACAATCGTCTTCTTTGTTGTTTTTTTTAGGGAAACGTAGGGGTCAGAAAGCTACGGCTACCGCTTTCTTTTTGGCTGAAGAGTATCATCCGTTTTGCATATTGAGACTGCTGGACAGCAGCCTCCTGAACGATTCACGTCTCATTCCACTAGGACTGTGGCTTCCTCATGGGCATTCAAAAATGATGCTTCTGTTGAACAGTTTTGCAAGGCTGCAACTTGGTTTTCTCCAACTTTTTCTAAATTTTAAAAAATTGATACTTTTGCCTCGACTCAGACTGTTTTTGGGAGGAAAGCTACGGCTACCTCTTTCTTTTTGGCTGAAGAGTATCATCCGTTTGGCATACGAGACTGCTGGACAGCAGCCTCCTGAAAGAATTACGGCTCATTCTACTAGGGCTGTGGCTTCCTCATGGGCATTTAAAAATTATGCTTCTGTTGAACAGATTTGCAAGGCTGCAACTTGGTTGTCTCTTCATACTTTTTCCAAATTTTACAAATTTGATACATTTGCTTCTTCTGATGCTCCCCAAGGCAGAACATAGAGTGATCTGAGATGTCATCGCAGAAAATGCAGCATGTCTGCAGAAAGGACAGGAACTGTTAGCACTTTAACTTTTCAGTGCTGCTCCACATTAGGCTGTTCTTTTTAACTAGAGCGGTTTTCTGGCTGCATTGTATAAGTTTTCCTTAACATAGTGCACCCAGAGCAAAGTGCTGTTTGAAGAAACCAGTCAAATATGCAGTAGTGCATTGATTGTTGTCTGGCTCTGAGATTTTTGCAAGCTTGTTCCCTAGCTTTTCACAGTCTGCAAAGCTGTTTTTCTCTGAATGTAAGATGTTTGTATGAGCAATGCACCTTTTTATTACAACATTTCTGTTAGACTAAGAGAAAAGGAAACAAATTAATTGAAGAGACTTTTTACAATTACTTTTTTTGTCTGCAGCTAATTTGCAATGCAATTTTTAACTACTGCACTAGATTATACAACTTTTAATATTGCTTTATTCTCCAGTTAACCAACACATTGCAATTGATCTGGCGCTTTAGTGTAACCGACAAATTAACAATTTTATTTTATTTAAAAATGACCTGCAGAAATTTTTTTAAAAATATCTCATCGCAGAAAGTGAAGAAAAGTTCTGTCTCTGGGCTGATGCTGTTTTTGGGAGAAAGGTTCTTCAAGCAGTGGTGCTTCCGTTTGTTTCCTGTCTTGTCCCTCCCTTTTCATCCGTGTCCTGTAGCTTTGGTATTGTATCCCACAAGTAAGGATAAAATCTGTGTACTCATTGTGTCTTTAAAAAGAAAATAAAATGTATGTTTACCTGATAAATTTGTTTTTTAGACACGAGGAGTCCACGGCCCGCCCTGTTCTGAGACAGGTTATTAATTTTTGTAAACTTCAGACACCTCTTCACCTTGGCTTTTCTTTTCTCTTCCTAACTTCGGTCGAATGACTGGAGTGGGAGGGAAGGGAGGATATATATATATATATCTATATCTATATCTATATCATCTATATATATATATCTCTGCTGTGGTGCTCTTTGCCTCCTCCTCCTGACCAGGAGGCGTAATCCCACAAGTAAGGATGAAATCCGTGGACTCATAGTGTCTAAAAAGAAACAAATTTATCAGGTAAGCATAAAAAAAAATGTTTTCTCCCTAATCCATCTTCTGTTCTGTTGGCCCACTTAGACACAAAATGCATTGTCATGACACTGAAATATTACCTGTCCTTCAAAGAATCAACCAGCTCTATTGTCCTAGCATGCCTGACAGTATGTATATACATGCATACACTGTTGATTCTCTTGATGTCATACTGATCCAGTGGTTAAGAATGATGTTCTTATTCATGTGTTGTCACAACTCTGGGTTGGTCTGGAGAGGGTTTCTTTTCAACATCTTGAGGAATCTGACTTTTAAAGCTTAAAGGACCACTCAATGCTGTAGAATTGCATAATTAAAAAAATGCATAATAAAAAGACAATGATTAACATTTTTCACATAAGCAGTAGATTTTTTTTTCTTGACAAATGTAATTTTCTATAAAAATAAAAAGAGTGCATCTCTCTCTTTATATTTATGCAAATTGCTCTTGGGTCTCCCTAAGAGTAAAAGAGGAAACCAGACGTGGACTCCTTGCACACATGCCCTTAGAGAGATGCGACTGCACCTCACTGACGAGGCCCACAGAAGGCCGAAGCAATCGTCTGGGGTTGTTGTTTCTCTTGTTCAGAAAAGAATTGCCTGGTATTTCGGTGCTGGACTGTCATTGGACAGGGTCAAACTGATATGCTACAGGATATTTTTTCTCTGTGAAAGGGCATAGTGTGCTAAAAGAGTATGCACCCTGAGTGGCACCCTAAAATGAACAGGCACAGAACTTTTATTAGCTTTTGTTCTGTCTCAGCTGACTGCATCTCTCTCTATTTTTATATAAATTCAATTTTCTACCATTTTCCGTGCCCTTGTTTTATGTGCCAGACATCAGCCAATCACAGACTAGTATACGTATACCCTGTGAGCTTGTGCACATGCTCAGTAGGATTTTTTTTTTTTTTTTTTTTTTTTTTAAATAAAGTTTTTTATTGAGGTATTAAGAATATACATCAAGTGATAAGACTCAAACATTCTAAAGACATAACATTTTCAGTAAATACTAAGAGGTTACATTTCTGTTAACATCAAAATTGACAAAGATATCGTATTGGTATACCTATAAAAAGGAGGATACAGATATTCATAAGGTACTGTATAGGTAATTATTTTACGTTAGATATGATGAAAGGTAGTCAAGGGTAATGTTAAGTCTGTATAGTAAGGACCTCAGTTTTTGTATAATAAGATAGATTATGGTAACTACTGCTCAGGCATTGTATAAACTAAATAAGAGATTATATAGTTGCAGAAAATAATTTTAAAGTGAATATATGATGAGCATAGTTAGTGAAAAGATAAATGGGGTAAGGGGATGCAGCGGGCAAGAGCCGCTCAAAAGAGGGTAGGGAGGTGTTTGGAGAGTACAATCCAGTCAACTAAGAGTACATAGATGGGGGCAGGTAGTATAGCTAGACGTTGGTACTGGAGGGACAGATTTGAGTGAAAATTGGATAATACTAATTTTTGATGCCGTGACTAGAGCTACTCTTATAAAGATGTAAGGCGGAGTGTAGGTAGGCAGGGAATTTTTCAGGTATATATGGTGTTGTGTATAGTCATGAGCAAGTGCTGCTAAGAGCAATTATAGGGAGCTAGTGGCATTACCGGTTATCCACAGAAATGTTATATCCGGGAGTAATAGTGGGAATTATACAGTAAAGTAAACCCTGCATTTCTATAATTCCTATTCTTATATGTGGCAGGTTTATGTCACAGAGGGTGGTCATATAGGTTGCAATGTCATGTTCTGCTACTAGCTAAGAGTACAGGGGAGAATAGCAGCCATGTAAATACTTCCCCGTTATCATACGTAGGCACTCATGAAATATAAGAATAAAACCTTGGTGTTAGGTTCTTCCAACCTTTGCGTCCCTCATGATACACCGGTCACCTTTATACCTACCCACTTCTAGAATAGTAAAGGATGAGGGGGTTAGATACTTATCTCAGTCACTTTTGGACCGTATCATGTAGAATATGGAGGGGGGGAGTACCAATTATAAGAGTAGGGCATATGTAATTTTGATGGTAGTAATATGTAGGTATATGATAGGAGCCCCTCTTGTGAAATTATTTGAGAAGGTCCTAATTGTAAAAGAGCTACCATCAATGACAGAAAGGGAAATATATATGAGGACTACATCTGCAGGGTTTAGGAGCTTAGGAGTAGAAGAGTGGTCTGCCTAGATGTATCAAAGTGTAAGATATGTACAGATTGTTCAACATTAATACAAAGCCTCAAAATTACTTTTAATGCAAGTAGGACCCAGTCAGGTATAGCTAGAGTCGCCCTATGGCTGAATGCAGGCATGTCAGTAACACAATGAAGCAGTGTAGGATTATAGCGTGAGGGCAGATATATCAATTGGGGAAAGTGGGTCAGTCCTGGCAAGTCCCCGCCATAACATAGATCCGCAGCAACATATACTATCTTTCCTATGCGAGGTATATTTTTCAGAGAAGTTGAAGTCAGATATTTTGGGGTTAGCTAAAGGGGCTAAGATATATAAGTTTACATGAGAGCTGAGATATACATTAGTCTGATGCACATTAAGAACACAAGTAAAACAAAAGCTTAGAGCAGTTTCTATGTGACAAACTCTTCTTGATACACAAGAACCACAACAAAAAAAATAAAAATAAAGCAACAACAACAAAGAGAACTTGGATGAGAGGCGTCTTGCCATATAATAGTTGCGATGTTTGTAAAAGTCAGCCCACACCAACACTCATGCAATGCCGCTGCAGTCTGTTGTGAACCCGCTTGACAGTTCCAGCTTCCAATGTGTGTTGGGATAAAGCTCTCCTGGCTAAGTGGGTTATGTCATGTGCGATTAGGCTAATAAGCCGATAACGAGTAGGCCCCGATCTCCGGCCAGAGGAGCCGGCCGCATCTCCCAAGCCGGAGGCCGGAGGTAACCGGTCAAATGCCTGTATCTCTCCAGAGCGCAAGAAGGGAACTGTCATCGGTCGGATTGGTTGCGCACATGTGGCTGGCACAGTAAACATAATAACTGGTAGGTCAGCACTCACAAGTGGATATTGCTGGGTATAATCATCGTAGGAGGGTAGCGTGCTGGTTAGGCTGCAGACAGCATAATCTGCGTTGCTAATTTTTTGACTGTAGCTTGGGGCACCGTCAGACTCCTCTCTCTGTAGCTGTGAGCACTGCTGCTCTGGGAATATGTCCTCCGTTGAATCTGTGGAGATTGAATCTCTATCAGTAGGGTATCCGATGCAGCCCTGTTCTGGTATGCCTCTGATAATGGCGGTAAGCTCGTCAAACCATCTGTCTGCCCTCCTCACAAGATCCTTCAGTACGGTATGCATATCTATGTGTTCCATATTGAACTAGAAGTGTAGTGACTTTATTGTACTCTGCTATCTGGAGGGGTATTAGTAGAGTTGATAGTTGAAGGCCGGCGCCGCTTCTTGTGACGGTGTAATTCAAGTCTTCAAAACACACTGAAACTAGGTTTTACTGATGCCTAGTAGTACTTGCCGGTGTTAGGGATCAAATACAATCGTTGGAGATCAGTAGTTTGGTAGAGATCAAACAAAATTGAATTGTAAGTTTATATTAGATTCAGAGCTGCTGAACAGTGCGACTTGTCATGGCGCCGGCTAGTCACGCCCCTGCTCAGTAGGATTTTGTTCTGCAGAAAGTGTATGTATAAAAAGACTGTACAAAATCTGATAATGGAAGTAAATTTGAAAGTGTCTTAAAACTGCATGCACTTTCTGAATCATAAAAAAATATTTTGACTTGTGTCCCTTTAATTGAATGTGAGTGCAATGGCCAAGAATCATCTCTCACTTTATGTGATAAAAGGGGGATAGTACATTAAGGTGAAAAATCCTATTATTGCTATATGGTTTAGTAAATAAATTAGTTGAACTGAAAATAGGTATGTCATTAAGGTTTTTTATATTAATATATTGCCTTAAGTACCTAGCCTGATTAGATTCCAGTTTGAGAGATTATTATTACTCTTACTTTTGCTGCCACTATTAGAAATATGATAATAAAAAAATACATTAATCAGCATTTTATAGAGTAGGAGCACAAAGAATTTCTCTAAAAGTGAAAGCAACCAATCACAAGTGGCAACAATTTTGGATGCCCTGCATCATCTTTTAGAATGTGGTGTAAGGGGCACAATGAGTATGAGGGAGGCTACTAAATAATGTAGATAGTTATAAGGGGTGAACTGTCCCAGTATACTTTGACAGCCAGTAAAATCAGAGCATCTGTGTTTTGCTTATTCACCCTGCATGCAAAAATGCATTGACACTTTACTTCCATAAGGCAGGGAGAGTCTACAACTTCATGCCTTACTGTTGGGAAATACAACACCTGGCCACCAGGAGGAGGCAGACACCTCTGCCAAAGGCTTAAATATCCCTCCCACTTCCCCTATCCCCCAGTCATTCTTTGCGTTTCCTCACTATTGGAGGTGGCAGAGAAGTGTCAGAAGATTTGGCTAGTCCTGTATGGGTATGTTCCCTTCGAGAAAGGACTGGAGTTTTAAGTAATCATATCAACCTCTCAGTGAGAGTATTGATGAAAGTTAGTCTGGAGATGCAGGGAAAGTTTTTCTGCGAACCCATTCAGACTGTCGCTAACAGCTCCTGAGCAATCGGTGTTGACAAATTTCACTGCTTGCTGCTACACACTCAAGTCCATGTCAGACGCGCTGCTGCAAGACTGTCACACTTGAGAGGCTGTGCCTGATCCACAGCATTGATCCTGGAGGGTAAGACCATTTTTTTATATAAACATTTTAAAATGCTATACAGGGTCACAGTGTGGCTCCTTTATACCTCGATAGGATCAAGGGTTAATATCTCTTATTTGAACAGTTTGGGGATTTATATCTGCTTAATGTTTTTTTTGTTTTTTTGGCTCATAGGCTGTGTTTTTGGCTTGGAACAAACAGGTTTAACTTTAGTTTTTGAAGTGTTGCGCAGCTCATAATAGCTTTGCGCCCTTTTTTATAGCAGGGGAAGTTCTGTCTTACGTACCACGTGACCGGGTGCAGTCTCTTTCATTTCCTAAGATCCTGCTGCATACATCACTCCTGAGGAGAGTGTTTTCACTGTTAGCTGTCTGGGTCTAGAAGGGGGTGAGTGCCCCAGCCATTGGGAGTATTACGGTGCCGTTTTTTAAATAAAAACATTTCTTTTTTATTGTCGTCCTGTGGGTATATGCAAAGCTATGGAAGACTCTGATACTACATTTAAAGGTTCCGCTCCTTCTGTACTGATTAATAATTCCTGTTTATATTGTGAGGAGGCTGCGGTTTGCTCCGCCTGCTCAATTTTGTTCCATTTGCTTAAACACTGTTCTGAAGTCTAAGAAGGGAGGCAAGCCTGCAAATACTCACATCGCTATTAGCCCTTTTGAGCCGTCTACTTATCAGGACTCTGGGTCAGAGAAATTACTACTCTCTCTACATTACCCGCTTCACATGCAGTTCCCTGCGACTCTGCTAATCCTCAATCTGGAGGGGACTTTTTTACAGCTGACTTTACCTTGCAGTTACAATCGGCGGTCCCTGAGTGCCTCACCTCACTCAAGCAAAAGAAAGGTTAAACATAGTTCTGCTGACCTAGAGTCATCTAAATATTTGTCAGATTTAGCTACTATATCCCAGCTATCCGAGGATGATTTAACCTCTGTAGCTTCAGAGGGTGAACTTTGAGTCGTAGACTTCAATTACTAAACCTCCTTCAGTGGAGGAACCCTCCTTTAGATTTAAAATTGAGGATTTGCGTTTTTTATTAAAGGAGGTTCTGTCTACCCTAGAGTTTCCAGAGGCTACAATCCCTGAGGAGCCTAAGATCCCTAAATTAGACAGGTTTTTCGAAGATAGGTCCCTCTGACTTTTTCCTGTGCCAGTTAAGATGGCGAACATTATTAGTATCGAATGAGTAAGAGTAGGAACTTCTTTTTCCCCCTCGTCTACATTTACAAAATTATTCCCGGTCCCTGACTCTGTTAGATTTGTGGAGCTCCATCCCAAAGGTGGATGGTGCTATCTCTACGCTGCCTAAGCATACTACTATCCCTCTGGAGGATAGTTCTTCGTTTATAGAACCTATGGATAAAAAAAATAGAAACTTTCTTCTAGAAGATACGACGAGTCCACGGATTTCATCCTTGTGGGATATTATCCTCCTGCTATCAGGAAGTGGCAAAGAGCACCACAGCAGAGCTGTATATATAGCTCCTCCCTTCCCCTCCACCCCCAGTCATTCTCTTTGCCTGTGTTATACTAGGAAGACATGGTAAAGTGAGGTGTTAGTTTTAGTTTCTTCAATCAAGAAGTTTTTTATTTTAAATGGTACCGGTGAGTACTATTTTCCTCAGGGGGATATGGAAGAAGATTTCTGCCCTGAGGTTGATTATCTTAGCAGTTGTAACTAAGATCCACGCTGGTTCCCACAAAACTTCTGAAAGTAACCATGAGACATCTTCAGTGTGGAGACCGGTTTAATGCTACAAGCAGCATTAAGGTAAGTGCAGCCTTTTTATTCTGAGGAGACTTGGTATATCAGAACTGGCTGGCATTTATTTCCCTGTATGGGAATGGGGTAAACAGTAATCCTATTTTACAAGCGGGGTATTACTGGAGTCCCTAGATTTATTTATTTTGGTTGACTTATATGGGCATTATGTGAAATGGGAGAGACAATGAAAAACGATGTATTACGTTTTTTATTTGTGGCATTTAAACCTATTTGTTTAATGGTGTTTGAGGGGTTATACTGTGTTGTGCATTACTTAGGTGTAAAAACTTCTTTCCCATGCGGTTGTGTTTGGGCCTACCCCGGCATCGACCTTAAGGGGCGGAGCTTATTTTCACGCGCTCAGATGCGCACTTCCTTCAGGCTAGGCAGTAGCAAGCACTAACTCCGGTGGCTCCTGGTCTGTGCTAGCTGGTCTGGAGTGTTGGAAAGTTGTTTCGAAGTACCCTGGGGGCAGGTAGGCTCCACAGAAGAGCTGTGACGAGGTGCAGAGGGTATTTTTGACAAATTGTTGATCTAAGTAAAAAGCCTTACTTCGGGGTGCAGTAATTTTTGGATGAACCAACGATATTAGTTAAATTTGGGGTTAATTTAACATTATTTAAGCATTTTGGAAAAATTGTCGTCAATCATCTTCATTGTTCATTGTTTATTCTGGAAAGTGTAGGGGTCAGAAAGCTAATGCTACCTCTCTTTCTTTTTGGCTGAGAAGTATCATCCGCCTGGCATATGAGACTGCTGGACAGCAGCCTCCTGAAAGAATTACGGCTCATTTTACTAGGGCTGTGGCTTCCACATGGGCTTTTAAAAAAACAATGCATCTGTTGAACAGATTTGTAAGGCTGTGACTTGGTCGTCCCTTCATACTTTTTCCATGTGGTGCCTTCTGTTTAGGTCTCTGTCTTGTCCCTCCCTTTCATCCGTGTCCTGTTGCTTTGGTATTGTAAGGATGAAATCTGTGGACTCGTCGTATCTTGTAGAAGAAAAGGAAATTTATGCTTACCTGATAAATTGATTTCTTCTACGATACGACGAGTCCACGGCCCTCCCTGTCAATTTTAGACAGATTGTTTTTTATTATTTATAACTTCAGTCACCTCTGCACCTTTTGGCTTTTCCTTTCTCTTCCTATAACCTTCAGTCGAATGACTGGGGGTGGAGGAGATAGTATCCCACATGTAAGGATGAAATCTGTGGACTCTTCGTATCGTAGAAGAAATCAATTTATCAGGTAAGCATAAATTTCCTTTTTATGAGGTAGAAGTTTCAACCTTCAGGTTTTTTATATCAACCGGCAGCAGCTGTAGCCGTGGTTGCTGGCGCAGCTACCTACTGGTGCGACACTCTGTCGTAGCTCATTGAGGTGGAGACTCCCCTCGAGGATATTCAGGAGAAAATTAAGGCACTGAGAATTGCTAACTCCTTCATTTGTGACGCAAATATGCAGACTTTGCATAAATGTAAAGGCTGCTGGCTTTGCGGTTCTAGCCCGCCGGGTTCTCTGGTTGAAGTCTTGGTCTGCGGATATGACTTCTAAATCCAGACTCCTTTCTCTTCCCTTCAAGGGGAAGATTTTATTCAGTCCAGGGCTGGACTCTATTATCTCTACGGTTACTGGAGGGAAAGGTGCCTTCCTACCGCAAGATGAGAAGAATAGGCCTAAGGGACGGCAACTGTCTAATTTTCGTTCCTTTTGTGCTTTCAAGTCACAACAACAGCAGTCCTCTTCCAAGTCTGAGCAGCCAAAGAGTACTTGGAAGCCAGAGAACAAATCGGCATGAAGGGGTGGCCCGATCCGGGATCGGATCAAGTAGGGGACAGATTGTCTCTTTTTTTCAGACGCTTGGTTTCAGGATGTGCAGGATCCTTGGGTCCTGGAGGTTGTATCCCAAGGATACAGGATAGGGGCAGATTCCTACACTCCAGTTTTTCAACAAGACCAGAAAAGAGGGCTGCCTTCTGAGGTTGCATACGGTATCTTTTCTCTCTAGGAGTAATTGTCCTGGTTCCTACAGCCGAAAGAGCTCTGGGATTTTATTCAAACCTTTTCATGGTTCCAAAGAAGGAGGGAACTTTCCGTCCAATTCTGGACCTAAAGTGCTTAAACAAGTTTCTGAGTGTTCCCTCTTTCAAGATTGAAACAATACGGTCCATCATGCCTCTGGTTCAGAAAGGACAGTTTATGACCACAATAGACCTGAAGGATGCATAAGTTCACGTCCCTAATCACAGGGAACATTTTCAGTTCCTGAAGTTTGCTTTTCTGGATCATTACTTCCAGTTCATAGCCCTTAGTTTTGGCCTAGCTACTGCTCCACGGATATTTACAAAGGTTCTGGGGGCTCTTCTAGCCATTGCCAGAACATGAGATATTGCAGTAGCGCCTTACCTGAACAATCTTTTGGTACAGGCACCATCTTTTTGTCTAGCGGAAAAACATTTTGAGTCCCTTCTCACTCTTCTTCGATCGTATGGATAGAAGATAAACTTTGAAAAGATTTCTCTTACTCCAAGTACAAGGGTGAATTTCCTGGGAACTATAATAGACTTAAAGGGACACTAAACCCAATTTTTTTCTTTCATGATTCAGGTAGAGAATACAATTTTAAATAACATTCCAATTTACTTATATTATCTCATTTGCTTAATTATTTAGATATCCATTGTTGAAGAAATAGCAATGCACATGGGTGAGCCAATCACACGAGGCATCTTTATGCAGCCACCAATCAGAAGCTACTGAGAATATCTAGATATGCTTTTCAGCAAAGGATATCAAGGAAATGAAGCAAATTAGATAATAGAAGTAAATTAGAAAGTTGTTTAAAATTGCATGCTCTTTCTAAATCATGAAAGAAAAATTTTGGGTTTCATGTCCCTTTAATATCCATGATAATATTCCTCACAGATCAGAGACGTTGCAAGCTAACTTCTGCATGTCAGTGGCTCAGTGTATAGAGGTAATCGGACTCATGGTATCCTGCATGGACATCATTCCTTTTGCCAGATTCTATCTCAGACCCTTACAACTATGCATGCTAAAACAATGGAACGGCAACCATTCAGATCTGTCTCAACAGATTGTGCTTGACAGCCTGTTTAGAGACTCACTCTCCTGGTGGCTCTGTCCAGATCATCTGTCCCAAGGCACGTGCTTTTTGAGACCATCTTGGGAGATTGTGACTACAGACTCAAGCCTTTCTGGCTGAGTAGCCGTTTGGGGTGCCAAGGAGGAGGAGTCATCCCTTCCGATTTAATATTTTGGAACTCCGGGCAATCTTTAATCCTTCTGAGTTCGTCCCAGTTTATCAGATTCCAATCAGACAATATAACCTCGGTTGCCTATATCAACCATCAAGGGGGAACGAGAAGTTCCTTGGCGATGAGGGAAGTATCTCAGATACTAGAGTGGGCTGAGACTCACAAATATATGCTGTCAGCAATCCACATTCCAGGTGTGGACAACTGGGAAGCGGACTTCCTCAGCATGCAATCCTTTCACCCAGGGAAATGGTCTTTTCAACCGAGGTGTTTGCAGAGATATGCAGCAAGTGGGGGACACCGGAGATAGATCTCATGGCATCCCGCCTCCATACCAAGCTACCCAGGTACGGGTCGAGGTAGAGGGATCCTCAGGCGGAATTGATAGATCCCCCTATCAGTACCATGGAGGTTCAGTCTCGTATATCTTTTTCCTCCATTACCGCTTCTCCCTCGTGTGGTGGCTCGCATGAAGCAGGAGCGAGCATCTGTGATTCTGATTGCTCCTTCGTGGCTGCGGATGTGGTTTGGGGATCTGGTGGGGATGTCCTCATCTTCTCAGTGGAGGTTACCTTGTGGCAGAGATCTGCTGATAAAGGGTCCCTTTGTTCATCAAAATCTAGATTCTCTGAGGCTGACTGCGTGGAGATTGATCGCTTAGTCTTAGCCAAAAGAGGGTTCTCTGAGTGTTATCGACACTCTGGTTCAAGCTCGTAAGCCAGTTACTCATTGTATCTACCATAAGGTGTGGAGGACTTACATGTATTGGTGTGAAGAGCATGGCTTTTCCTGGCATAAGTAAATGTTGCCAGAATTTTAGCCTTCCTCCAGGATGGACTGGAGAAGGGCCTCTCTTCTAGCTCCCTGAAGGGACAGATATTGGCCCTGTTGGTGTTACTGCACAAAAGATTGGCTGAGCTTCCGGATGTGCAGTCCTTTAAGGCTCTGGCTAGGATCAAACCCGTGTTTAGATCTGGGGTTCCACCTTGGAGCCTCAATCTTGTTTTTGGTGTTTTGCAGCAAGCTCCGTTTGAGCCTATGCATACTGTTGACATTTATTTATCTTTCAAGGTACTTTTTTTGTTGGCTATTGCCTCTGCACGCAGAGTTTCTGAGATTTCTGCTTTGCAATGTGACCCCCTCCCCCTTATCTGTTTTTTTATGCTAAGGCGTTTTTACGCACTAAACTAGGGTTCCTCCTTAACGTGGTGTAGAATTGTAACATTAATCAAGAAATTGTTGTTCCTTACTTGTGTCCTAATCCTCCTCCAGCGAAGGAACGCTTGCTTCACAATCTGGATGTGGTTTGTGCCTTGAATTTCTATACTCAGGCTACTAAGGAAGCGTAAGGGGCAGAAGGCTACTACGACTTCTCTATCTTTCTGGTTGAGGAGTGTCATCCGCTTAGCTTATGAGACAGCGGGACGACAGCCTCCTGAGAGGATAATGGCTCATTCCACTAGAGCAGTGGCTTCCTCCTGGGCTTTTAAGAATGAAGCCTCAATGGATCAGATTTGTAAGGCGGCTACCTGGCCCTCCTTACACAGCTTTCGGGAGATGAGTTTTGCAGGCTCTCGGAATAGGGTCCGCCTCTTTTTTCTGTTCCCTCCTGTTATTCTTTCATTGTCCTCTGGAACTTGGGTATAGTTTTCCCAACAGTAAGGAATGAAGTCGTGGACTCTCCCTGCCTTATGGAAGGAAAACATAATTTATGCTTACCAGATCAATTACTTTCCTTCCTGGCAGGGAGAGTCCACGACCCCGCCCGCAATATTTTTTTTCTTTCATGTAATTAGCAAGAGTCCATGAGCTAGTGACGTATGGGATATACATTCCTACCAGGAGGGGCAAAGTTTCCCAAACCTCAAAATGCCTATAAATACACCCCTCACCACACCCACAATTCAGTTTTACAAACTTTGCCTCCGATGGAGGTGGTGAGATTACCGATCAATATTTTGGAACTCTGTGCAATTTTCAGAGCTCTTCAGTTTTGGCCTCTTCTGAAGAGAGAATCGTTCATTTGTTTTCAGACAGACAATGTCACAACTGTGGCATACATCAATCATCAAGGAGGGACTCACAGTCCTCTGGCTATGAAAGAAGTATCTCGAATTTTGGTTTGGGCGGAATCCAGCTCCTGTCTAATCTCTGCGGTTCATATCCCAGGTGTAGACAATTGGGAAGCGGATTATCTCAGTCGCCAAACGTTGCATCCGGGCGAATGGTCTCTTCACCCAGAGGTATTTCTTCAGATTGTTCAAATGTGGTAACTTCCAGAAATAGATCTGATGGCGTCCCATCTAAACAAGAAACTTCCCAGGTATCTGTCCAGATCCCGGGATCCTCAGGCGGAGGCAGTGGATGCATTATCACTTCCTTGGAAGTATCATCCTGCCTATATCTTTCCGCCTCTAGTTCTTCTTCCAAGAGTAATCTCCAAGATTCTGAAGGAATGCTCGTTTGTTCTGCTGGTAGCTCCGGCATGGCCTCACAGGTTTTGGTATGCGGATCTTGTCCAGATGGCCTCTTGCCAACCGTGGACTCTTCCGTTAAGACCAGACCTTCTGTCACAAGGTCCTTTTTTCCATCAGGATCTGAAATCCTTAAATTTAAAGGTATGGAGATTGAACGCTTGATTCTTGGTCAAAGAGGTTTCTCTGACTCTGTGATTAATACTATGTTACAGGCTCGTAAATCTGTATCTCGAGAGATATATTATAGAGTCTGGAAGACTTATATTTCTTGGTGTCTTTCTCATCATTTTTCCTGGCATTCTTTTAGAATACCGAGAATTTTACAGTTCCTTCAGGATGGTTTAGATAAGGGTTTGTCCGCAAGTTCTTTGAAAGGACAAATCTCTGCTCTTTCTGTTCTTTTTCACAGAAAGATTGCTATTCTTCCTGATATTCATTGTTTTGTACAAGCTTTGGTTCGTATAAAACCTGTCATTAAGTCAATTTCTCCTCCTTGGAGTTTGAATTTGGTTCTGGGAGCTCTTCAAGCTCCTCCGTTTGAACCTATGCATTCATTGGACATTAAATTACTTTCTTGGAAAGTTTTGTTCCTTTTGGCCATCTCTTCTGCCAGAAGAGTTTCTGAATTATCTGCTCTTTCTTGTGAGTCTCCTTTTCTGATTTTTCATCAGGATAAGGCGGTGTTGCGAACTTCTTTTGAATTTTTACCTAAAGTTGTGAATTCCAACAACATTAGTAGAGAAATTGTGGTTCCTTCATTATGTCCTAATCCTAAGAATTCTAAGGAGAAATCGTTGCATTCTTTGGATGTTGTTAGAGCTTTGAAATATTATGTTGAAGCTACGAAATCTTTTCGTAAGACTTCTAGTCTATTTATTATCTTTTCCGGTTCTAGAAAAGGCCAGAAAGCTTCTGCCATTTCTTTGGCATCTTGGTTGAAATCTTTAATTCATCTTGCCTATGTTGAGTCGGGTAAAACTCCGCCTCAGAGAATTACAGCTCATTCTACTAGGTCAGTTTCTACTTCCTGGGTGTTTAGGAATGAAGCTTCGGTTGACCAGATCTGCAAAGCAGCAACTTGGTCCTCTTTGCATACTTTTACTAAATTCTACCATTTTGATGTATTTTCTTCTTCTGAAGCAGTTTTTGGTAGAAAAGTACTTCAGGCAGCGGTTTCAGTTTGAATCTTCTGCTTATGTTTTTCGTTAAACTTTATTTTGGGTGTGGATTATTTTCAGCAGGAATTGGCTGTCTTTATTTTATCCCTCCCTCTCTAGTGACTCTTGTGTGGAAAGATCCACATCTTGGGTAGTCATTATCCCATACGTCACTAGCTCATGGACTCTTGCTAATTACATGAAAGAAAACATAATTTATGTAAGAACTTACCTGATAAATTCATTTCTTTCATATTAGCAAGAGTCCATGAGGCCCGCCCTTTTTTTGTGGTGGTTATGATTTTGTATAAAGCACAATTATTCCAATTCCTTATTTTATATGCTTTCGCACTTTTTTATCACCCCACTTCTTGGCTATTCGTTAAACTGAATTGTGGGTGTGGTGAGGGGTGTATTTATAGGCATTTTGAGGTTTGGGAAACTTTGCCCCTCCTGGTAGGAATGTATATCCCATACGTCACTAGCTCATGGACTCTTGCTAATATGAAAGAAATGAATTTATCAGGTAAGTTCTTACATAAATTATGTTTTTTTGATGGGCGGCTCCCTTTTTATATTTCTTTTGGCACCTTTTATACCCTGATGTTTCTCCTACTTTTCCTTGTTCCCTCAGCAGAATAACTGGGGGATAGGGGAAGTGGGAGGGATAAGCTGGGGTGTCTTTGCCCCCCCCCCCCCTGGTGGCCAGGTGTTGTATTTCCCAACAGTAAGGAATGAAGTTGTGTACTCTGCCTGCCAGGAAGGAAAGAAATTTATCTGGTAAGCATAAATTACGTTTTTGTTTGCACTGTTTTGCATTCCAGGAATATACCATGCAAATAGCTTTTTTAAAGTATTGTTTCTTATCTGTTGCTGTGGCCTTTCAGGTACATACAAATAAGTGTCTATGCTCAAAATTTTGAGTGGTCAGTTTTTTTAAATCCTGCGGTAAGTGAATAAACTAGAATTTTTAGGCTCAAAAAAGCTGGCAGATCTAAAAATAAAAGCACATTGGAAAATGTAATATAACATTTTTTTAAAATACCTTTTTTCACAGTGGAATGTCCCTTTAAATGTTGCCATGGTAACATTCCATCATTGTCTTGTTTTATAAAATCAGCATAACTCTAAGAACCCTTTCAAGGAAACTGACATTTCTACATTTATTTTTATACTTATTTTCCCATTTCAGGATCATATATTTTCACTGACTGTATGTCTAAAAATGAGTTATTTTGATACAATGCCAGTGCACAAAATTCTCATTAAATGAAATGACTTCTGCTCGAGGTAGTGTGCATTCTACAAATGCATGTCAATTTGCCAAATATAGCAAAACATATTTACAACTTGGCTTTACTTGCAAAGTTTTTTTTTTTATAAAAAAGCTCTTTCTTAAATAAGAAGCAAAGGGGTCACATTAAATGAACATTATAGGTAACTTCAAAAAAACATGAAATTGTATTCTTCCTCTGTTGCATGAAGTTTTTAAAATGTACAACCGTTTTGGTATTTTGTCAGTGTTCACCTAGAGCAATAATACAATATTATTAGATGTGGAAAAAAATGAGCATTACCATGCATTTCCTGTTTTTATGTTATTTTTTTCATTACATAATGTTGTTTTCTTTGAAAAACTTGTGTGACAGAAAAATGTACGAGTTTTTAGTTCTGTCAATAATTGCAGTTAGACAAAGTTCTTTTTAATAATTTAAATTTACGAGAAGTTATTTTGATTTACTGGCTTGCAAAACACAAATTTCCACCTTTGAAACCCATTTTTTTGACATCTTCTATCTAGACAATGCACAGCTACCAGAAATATATCACAAACAGCACCAAAGTAAATGTAAAGTTGCTGTGCTACTCAAAATAAAGACACTAATAGTTAGGAGCAACCATATATATTTATCCTCTGCATCCTCTTCTGGAGCAGTACTTGGGAGTTCTGGAAGAATGACTTTAACTGTTTAACCCTTTTTTGAGGCACCTTACAGTAAATTTGTACCAACTTAACCTAGAACTGCTCCATTTACATTTTGCTGTGTGTGATATGACTATTGAAATAATAATAATAGTAAGTCCCTTTAGTAGTTCCTTTCAAACATAGGTGAAATGCGTTTAAAATTAAGCCACTTGTGCAATGTATCTATATTAGAGAATTGTTTGTGTTTACAATATTCACAAATCAAATCCATTGTATACTCAGTTAAATGAGTTAAACTCCATTTTAATACTTGGTTTAGCTCTTCTAAATATCAAATTTCCACATTTTGATCTTTGTTACAGTCAAAAACAATACGTCACAAAATTCAAAATTGAGTTTAAAGGTTCACTATTCATGATGAAAATCAACATAACTTTATTTTAATATAAACTCCAGATTAAAATAAAAAAAATGTTCTTATCTTTGCAAAATCATTTTATGTGATATTACCAAACCGTTACAGAAAACGGAGCTGAGCATGTGAATGTGCGAACAACATGAAAATACTGCTATTTTGTAACGGTATTTCTCTAGAAGTACTGAATATTTTTCATCTAATAAGGCTCCATCTCCATGCCAAGTTCCATGAATGGCTGGTATAGTAGTTGTAGCATTTTTAGTGGTTGGGCTACGCTTCCTAATTTCAGCCACGATTGATGCATTTATATTTATAAACATTTGATAAACATGATTTAACATAGAACGACTGACTGACTGAATGTCCTGCACCTGGTGCAGAGTCCACTGAACCTCAGCGTGTATAGTCACTTTTTATTTCTGCCTTGCAGTGAACATATGCAGTGTGCAATTGAAGACAACACCTCCATTTAAGGAGAGGTAGAGATGCGTTTTCTCAGAAGCATTTGCACCAGATGTTTTCTCCTTGTAATGGACATTTTTATCTGGTGTAACTAGTGGCCTAACTAGTGAGCTCTAAATGTTCCTTATGAAGCTATTAAGGGAAGCAACCTTCTCATATCTTACACTAAAGTTGGTTTCTTTTGACTGTTAAATTTTCCTCATGTTTGTACTGATAAGCCAGTAAATAGAAGGAAGATGTATACTTTGGAAATCCCGGATTTCTCCTTGTTTTTGCTAAACGGACAAAACGATGTAGTGTTAATAGTACCTTTCTACATTTATATTTTAAACAGCTGAAGTAAATATTTTTTGTGTGGACATGTCGGACAGCATTGTGGATGTTTCCTAGTACATGTTTTATGCAGTGTAAACTGGACTTTCAGTCTTCTGTATTTAATTGAAAATCTGTATTTTTTTTCTTTTTTGCAATATAACAACTGACTTGTGCCTATTTTGTTTGCTACCGGCCCTTGGATTTTACGGTTTTAAAACTTTTTGGGAAAATAAAACATATTTCCTGATATTTCCATACCTTGGGTTTGAGCCTTATGGTCTTGATTTATCAAGCCATTCGCCCCCCATGACTACAGGTTCTCACAAGTCAGCAGATCGCTGACCTCCAGAGGCGAGCTGGGGCGGACAGGGGTGAATATGTACGCCCCTGTCAACCCTTGCTTGATAAATCTAGCCCATTGTAGCAAGTATATAGCTATCTGTCCTATTGTTGAATTTATTTCTCTCTTTGACAGAGTGGATTTGATTTAAATTAGAAGACTCAATTTAAATCAATTTCAATCATGATTTTTGACATAAAGGTTTCATTTTTAAACTAACTTTTCAGATTATTTTTCCAGTTATATCGGAAAATTACTGATTTAATTATATAAATTACAAATACATAGACTATTGAAATGAATAAAATTAATAGGAAGTGAACTATATCCAGTTTAACAGGTTCATATTTGACTTTTCGGCTTTACTTTATTGGAAGGAGAAAATTGATGATTACCGTAAAAGGACAGTTTACCCCAATTTTTTCTCCCCGTTTATTTTGTTCCTAATGATCCATTTTATCTGGTGGAGGCTATTAAACTGTTTACAAATAAATTCATTTGCCTTTATATTGACATTTGATATAGCTGATGTTGCCTGTGCTATCCCTACCTATACTGAAAGTTTCTATATTTAAAGGTATAGAAAGGTCAAAAATGAAAATTTATAGTTGCATTTCAGTGTAAAAGTTAATACAGTTTTTCAGCTGCCTACACGTATATCCTGTGAGGGCACGTGCACCAGTATTTAAACACCATGAGAGCTGGCGGTGGTGTTGCTTCTGAAGACATTTGTGTCATACAAGCCACTGCTGACCATCTGAGGTGTTTGAATACTGGTGCACGAGTCTTCACAGGATATGTGTGTATGCCACTGAAAAACAATAATAACTTTAACAAGAAGCATATAGGTGAATGAAGGTATTACTAGAAGCATTTTTACTAATGAAAGTATTTTGCAAAAACGCTTATTTCTCTTGTAAGGTATATCCAGTCCACGGATTCATCCATTATTTGTGGGATATTCTCCTTCCCAACAGGAAGCTGCAAGAGGACACCCACAGCAGAGCTGTCTATATAGCTCCTCCCCCTAACTGCCACTCCCAGTCATTCTCTTGCAGCTCTCGACAAGAAAGGAAGTATCAAGAGATATGTGGTGACTTAGTGTAGTTTATCTTCAATCAAAAGTTTATTTCTTGGTGTATCCAGTCCACGGATTCATCCTTACTTGTGGGATATTCTCAATCCCTACAGGAAGTGGCAAAGAGAGCACACAGCAAAGCTGTCCATATAGCTCCCCTCAGGCTCCGCCCCCCCAGTCATTCTCTTTGCAGCTCTAACAAGTAGCATCTCCACGGGAGGGTAAAGGGTTTGTGGTGTTAGATTTGTAGTTTTTATTTCTTCAATCAAGAGTTTGTTATTTTAAAATAGTGCCGGTTTGTACTATTTACTCTGTGGCAGAAAGTGATGAAGATTTCTGCTGAGAGGAAAAAGATTTTAGCATGTTGTAACTAAAATCCATTGCTGTCCCCACACAGGACTGTTGAGTACCGGAGAACTTCAGTTGGGGGGAACAGTTTGCAGGCTTAACTGCTTAAGGTATGCTCAGTCATTTTTTTCTAACAAGACCTGGTAATGCTAGAAGACTGACAGAGATCCCCATGAGGGAAGGTAAGCCATTTTCTGAGACGCAGTATAGAAGGATGGCTTCAGTTAAGGGCTTAAATACTGGTTGACACTGTGATGGGCTAAATCGATTACTTTATTAGTGTAATCTTATTTGTTCAAGTGTTTGAAATGTTGGAAACACTTTTGGGGTTTTTATTTCGCCTGGCATATTATTAGACACCTAGTCTGACTCAGGAAGGCCCCATAACTCTGGAATGAAGAGGGAGGGGGCCTCATTTTCGCGCCTCAGTTGCTCAGGTTTTGCCATCATGGCGCGAAGAGCGCTTTGGCTCAAATCGTGGTCGGCTGATGTGTCGTCCAAAACGAAACTGTTAAATATTCCCTTCAAGGGGAAAACCCTATTCGGCCCAGAGCTGAAAGAAATTATTTCAGATATCACTGGGGGCAAGGGCCATGCCCTTCCACAAGATAGGCCGTTCAAGGCCAAAAACAAGTCTAATTTTCGCTCCTTTCGCATCAGGAGCGGACCTGCTGCAACCTCTGCTACCGCAAAGCAAGATAACGCTTCCCAGCCCAAAGCAACCTGGAAACCCTTGCAGGATTGGAATAAGGGTAAACAGGCCAAGAAGCCTGCTCTTGCTACCAAGACAGCATGAAAGGGGTAGCCCCCGATCCGGGACCGGATCTAGTAGGGGGCAGACTTTCTCTCTTTGCTCAGGCTTGGGCAAGAGACATTCCGGATCCCTGGGCATTAGAAATAGTTGCTCAGGGGTACCTTCTAGAATTCAAGGATTCTAAGGATTCTCCCCCAAGGGGAAGGTGCCACATTTCTTTCATGTAATTAGCAAGAGTCCATGAGCTAGTGACGTATGGGATATACATTCCTACCAGGAGGGGCAAAGTTTCCCAAACCTTAAAATGCCTATAAATACACCCCTCACCACACCCACAATTCAGTTTTACAAACTTTGCCTCCTATGGAGGTGGTGAAGTAAGTTTGTGCTAGATTCTACGTTGATATGCGCTCCGCAGCAGGTTGGAGCCCGGTTTTCCTCTCAGCGTGCAGTGAATGTCAGAGGGATGTGAGGAAAGTATTGCCTGTTTGAATTCAATGATCTCCTTCTACGGGGTCTATTTCATAGGTTCTCTGTTATCGGTCGTAGAGATTCATCTCTTACCTCCCTTTTCAGATCGACGATATACTCTTATATATACCATTACCTCTGCTGATTTTCGTTTCAGTACTGGTTTGGCTTTCTACAAACATGTAGATGAGTGTCCTGGGGTAAGTAAGTCTTATTTTCTGTGACACTCTAAGCTATGGTTGGGCACTTTTTTAATAAAGTTCTAAATATATGTATTCAAACATTTATTTGCCTTGACTCAGGATGTTCAACATTCCTTATTTTCAGACAGTCAGTTTCATATTTGGGATAATGCATTTGAATCAAATATTTTTCTTACCTTAAAGATTTGACTTTTTTCCCTGTGGGCTGTTAGGCTCGCGGGGGCTGAAAATGCTTCATTTTATTGCGTCATTTTTGGCGCGGACTTTTTTGGCGCAAAAAATCTTTTCTGTTTCCGGCGTCATACGTGTCGCCGGAAGTTGCGTCATTTTTTGACGTTCTTTTGCGCCAAAAAATGTCGGCGTTCCGGACGTGGCGTCATTTTTGGCGCCAAAAGCATTTAGGCGCCAAATAATGTGGGTGTCTCTTTTGGCGCTAAAAAAAAATGGGCGTCGCTTTTGTCTCCATATTATTTAAGTCTCATTTATTGCTTCTGGTTGCTAGAAGCTTGTTCACTGGCATTTTTTCCCATTCCTGAAACTGTCATTTAAGGAATTTGATCAATTTTGCTTTATATGTTGTTTTTTCTCTTACATATTGCAAGATGTCTCACGTTGCATCTGAGTCAGAAGATACTTCAGGAAAATCGCTGTCTGGTGCTGGAACTACCAAAGCTAAGTGTATCTGCTGTAAACTTTTGGTAGCTATTCCTCCAGCTTTTGTTTGTATTAATTGTCATGACAAACTTGTTAATGCAGATAATATTTCCTTTAGTAATGTACCATTACCTGTTCCATCAACATCTAATGTTCAGAATGTTCCTGATAACATAAGAGATTTTGTTTCTGAATCCATCAAGAAGGCTATGTCTGTTATTCCTCCTTCTAGTAAACATAAAAAATCTTTTAAAACTTCTCTTTATACAGATGAATTTTTAAATGAACATCATCATTCTGATTCTAATGACTCTTCTGGTTCAGAGGATTCTGTCTCAGAGATTGATGCTGATAAATCTTCATATTTATTTAAAATGGAATTTATTCGTTCTTTACTTAAAGAAGTACTAATTGCTTTAGAAATTGAGGATTCTGGTCCTCTTGATACTAATTCTAAACGTTTAGATAAGGTCTTTAAATCTCCTGTGGTTATTCCAGAAGTTTTTCCTGTTCCTGGTGCTATTTCTGAAGTAATTTCCAGAGAATGGAATAATTTGGGTAATTCATTTACTCCTTCTAAACGTTTTAAGCAATTATATCCTGTGCCGTCTGACAGATTAGAATTTTGGGACAAAATCCCTAGAGTTGATGGGGCTATTTCTACCCTTGCTAAACGTACTACTATTCCTACGTCAGATGGTACTTCGTTTAAGGATCCTTTAGATAGGAAAATTGAATCCTTTCTAAGAAAAGCTTATCTGTGTTCAGGTAATCTTCTTAGACCTGCTATATCATTGGCTGATGTTGCTGCAGCTTCAACTTTTTGGTTGGAAACTTTAGCGCAACAAGTAACAGATCATGATTCTCATAATATTATTATTCTTCTTCAACATGCTAATTTTATCTGTGATGCCATTTTTGATATTATCAGAGTTTATGTCTCTAGCTATTTTAGCTAGAAGAGCTTTATGGCTTAAAACTTGGAATGCTGATATGTCTTCTAAATCAACTCTACTTTCCATTTCTTTCCAGGGTAACAAATTATTTGGTTCTCAGTTGGATTCTATTATCTCAACTGTTACTGGTGGGAAAGGAACTTTTTTAACAAAGGATAAAAAATCTAAGGGTAAAAACAGGGCTAATAATCGTTTTTGTTCCTTTCGTTTCAACAAAGAACAAAAGCCTGATCCTTCATCCTCAGGAGCAGTTTCAGTTTGGAAACCATCTCCAGTCTGGAATAAATCCAAGCCTTCTAGAAAAGCAAAGCCAGCTTCTAAGTCCACATGAAGGTGCGGCCCTCATTCCAGCTCAGCTGGTAGGGGGCAGGTTACGTTTTTTCAAAGAAATTTGGATCAATTCTGTTCACAATCTTTGGATTCAGAACATTGTTTCAGAAGGGTACAGAATTGGTTTCAAGATAAGACCTCCTGCAAAGAGATTTTTTCTTTCCCGTGTCCCAGTAAATCCAGTGAAAGCTCAAGCATTTCTGAAATGTGTTTCAGATCTAGAGTTGGCTGGAGTAATTATGCCAGTTCCAGTTCTGGAACAGGGGATGGGTTTTTAGTCAAATCTCTTCATTGTACCAAAGGAGGAGAATTCCTTCAGACCAGTTCTGGATCTAAAAATATTGAATCGTTATGTAAGGATACCAACGTTCAAAATGGTAACTGTAAGGACTATCTTGCCTTTTGTTCAGCAAGGGCATTATAATGTCCACAATAGATTTACAGGATGCATATCTGCATATTCCGATTCATCCAGATCATTATCAGTTCCTGAGATTCTCTTTTCTGGACAAGCATTACCAGTTTGTGGCTCTGCCGTTTGGCCTAGCAACAGCTCCAAGAATTTTTACAAAGGTTCTCGGTGCCCTTCTGTCTGTAATCAGAGAACAGGGTATTGTGGTATTTCCTTATTTGGACGATATCTTGGTACTTGCTCAGTCTTTACATTTAGCAGAATCTCATACGAATCGACTTGTGTTGTTTCTTCAAGATCATGGTTGGAGGATCAATTCACTAAAAAGTTCATTGATTCCTCAGACAAGGGTAACCTTTCTGGGTTTCCAGATAGATTCAGTGTCCATGACTCTGTCTTTGACAGACAAGAGATGTCTTAAATTGATTTCAGCTTGTCGAAACCTTCAGTCACAATCATTCCCTTCGGTAGCCTTATGCATGGAAATTCTAGGTCTTATGACTGCTGCATCGGACGCGATCCCCTTTGCTTGTTTTCACATGCGACCTCTTCAGCTCTGTATGCTGAATCAATGGTGCAGGGATTACACAAAGATATCTCAATTAATATCTTTAAAACCGATTGTACGACACTCTCTAACGTGGTGGACAGATCACCATCGTTTAATTCAGGGGGCTTCTTTTGTTCTTCCGACCTGGACTGTAATTTCAACAGATGCAAGTCTCACAGGTTGGGGAGCTGTGTAGGGATCTCTGACGGCACAAGGAGTTTGGGAATCTCAGGAGGTGAGATTACCGATCAATATTTTGGAACTCTGTGCAATTTTCAGAGCTCTTCAGTCTTGGCCTCTTCTGAAGAGAGAGTCGTTCATTTGTTTTCAGACAGACAATGTCACAACTGTGGCATACATCTTTCATAGCCAGAGGACTGTGAGTCCCTCCTTGATGATTGAAGTATCTCAAATTCTGGTTTGGGCGGAATCCAGCTCCTGTTTTATCTCTGCGGTTCATATCCCAGGTATAGACAATTGGGAAGCGGATTATCTCAGTCGCCAAACGTTGCATCCGGGCGAATGGTCTCTTCACCCAGAGGTATTTCTTCAGATTGTTCAAATGTGGGAGCTTCCAGAAATAGATCTGATGGCGTCTCATCTAAACAAGAAACTTCCCAGGTATCTGTCCAGATCCCGGGATCCTCAGGCGGAAGCAGTGGATGCATTATCACTTCCTTGGAAGTATCATCCTGCCTATATCTTTCCGCCTCTAGTTCTTCTTCCAAGAGTAATCTCCAAGATTCTGAAGGAATGCTCGTTTGTTCTGCTGGTAGCTCCGGCATGGCCTCACAGGTTTTGGTGTGCGGATCTTGTTCGGATGGCCAGTTGCCATCCGTGGACTCTTCCGCTAAGACCAGACCTTCTGTCGCAAGGTCCTTTTTTCCATCAGGATCTCAAATCCTTAAATTTAAAGGTATGGAGATTGAACGCTTGATTCTTGGTCAAAGAGGTTTCTCTGACTCTGTGATTAATACTATGTTACAGGCTCGTAAATCTGTATCCAGAGAGATATATTATAGAGTCTGGAAGACTTATATTTCTTGGTGTCTTTCATCATTTTTCTTGGCATTCTTTTAGAATTCCGAGAATTTTACAGTTTCTTCAGGATGGTTTAGATAAAGGTTTATCCGCAAGTTCTTTGAAAGGACAGATCTCTGCTCTTTCTGTTCTTTTTCACAGAAAGATTGCTAATCTTCCTGATATTCATTGTTTTGTACAAGCTTTGGTTCGTATAAAACCTGTCATTAAGTCAATTTCTCCTCCTTGGAGTTTGAATTTGGTTCTGGGGGCTTTTCAAGCTCCTCCGTTTGAACCTATGCATTCATTGGACATTAAATTACTTTCTTGGAAAGTTTTGTTCCTTTTGGCGATCTCTTCTGCCAGAAGAGTCTCTGAATTATCTGCTCTTTCTTGTGAGTCTCCTTTTCTGATTTTTCATCAGGATAAGGCGGTGTTGCGAACTTCTTTTGAATTTTTACCTAAGGTTGTGAATTCCAACAACATTAGTAGAGAAATTGTGGTTCCTTCATTATGTGCTAATCCTAAGAATTCTAATGAGAAATTGTTGCATTCTTTGGATGTTGTTAGAGCTTTGAAATATTATGTTGAAGCTACTAAGTCTTTCCGAAAGACTTCTAGTCTATTTGTTATCTTTTCCGGTTCTAGAAAAGGCCAGAAAGCTTCTGCCATTTCTTTGGCATCTTGGTTGAAATCTTTAATTCATCATGCCTATGTCGAGTCGGGTAAAACTCCGCCTCAAAGGATTACAGCTCATTCTACTAGGTCAGTTTCTACTTCCTGGGCGTTTAGGAATGAAGCTTCGGTTGATCAGATTTGCAAAGCAGCAACTTGGTCCTCTTTGCATACTTTTACTAAATTCTACCATTTTGATGTATTTTCTTCTTCTGAAGCAGTTTTTGGTAGAAAAGTACTTCAGGCAGCGGTTTCAGTTTGAATCTTCTGTTTATGTTTTTCATTAAACTTTATTTTGGGTGTGGATTATTTTCAGCAGGAATTGGCTGTCTTTATTTTATCCCTCCCTCTCTAGTGACTCTTGCGTGGAAAGATCCACATCTTGGGTAGTCATTATCCCATACGTCACTAGCTCATGGACTCTTGCTAATTACATGAAAGAAAACATAATTTATGTAAGAACTTACCTGATAAATTCATTTCTTTCATATTAGCAAGAGTCCATGAGGCCCGCCCTTTTTTGTGGTGGTTATGATTTTTTTGTATAAAGCACAATTATTCCAATTCCTTATTTTATATGCTTTCGCACTTTTTTCTTATCACCCCACTTCTTGGCTATTCGTTAAACTGAATTGTGGGTGTGGTGAGGGGTGTATTTATAGGCATTTTAAGGTTTGGGAAACTTTGCCCCTCCTGGTAGGAATGTATATCCCATACGTCACTAGCTCATGGACTCTTTCTAATATGAAAGAAATGAATTTATCAGGTAAGTTCTTACATAAATTATGTTTTCTCGTTTGTCTTCAGACCAAACAAAGAAACAGGTGTTCTTACGCTGTGTAGAAGATCTCCTAAAAATGGGAGTGATACACCCAGTTCCAATTGCAGAACAAGGACTGGGCTTTTACTCAAACCTGTTCGTAGTTCCCAAAAAGGAAGGAACTTTCAGGCCAATCCTGGATCTAAAAATTCTAAACAAATTCCTCAGAGTAACGTCTTTCAAGATGGAAACCATTCGGACAATCTTGCCGATGATCCAGGAAGGTCAATATAAGACTACCGTGGATCTAAAGGATGCGTATCTACATATTCCTATCCACAAAGATCACCATCAGTTCCTAAGGTTCACCTTTCGGGACAAACATTACCAGTTCGTGGCCCTTCCTTTCGGGTTGGCCACCACTTCCAGAATTTTCACAAAGGTGTTAGGGTCCCTTCTAGCGGTGCTAAGACCGCGGGGCATTGCAGTAGCACCTTACCTAGAGGACATATTAATACAGGCGTCTTTCCACAAAGCCAAGGCTCATACGGACATTGTTCTGGCCTTTCTAAGGTCTCACGGGTGGAAGGTGAACGTAGAAAAAAGTTCTCTGTCCCTGCTTACAAGGGTTCCCTTCCTGGGAACACTAATAGACTTGGTAGAAATTAAAATCTTTCTGACAGAGGTCAGGATGTCAAAATTGTTGAATACTTGCCGAGCTCTTCATTCCATTCCTCTGCCTTCTGTGGCTCAGTGCATGGAGGTAATTGGTTTAATGGTTGCGGCAATGGACGTAGTCCCTTTTGCCCGAATTCATCTCAGACCACTGCAACTGTGCATGCTCAAACAGTGGAATGGGGATTACGCAGATTTGTCTCCTCAAATACAAATGGGCCAGAAAACCAGAGAGACTCTTCTCTGGTGGTTGTCTCAAGATCACCTGTCTCAGGGAATGAGTTTCCGCAGACCAGAGTGGATCATTGTCACGACCGATGCCAGTCTGTTAGGCTGGGGTGCGGTCTGGAACTCCCTGAAGGCTCAGGGTCTATGGTCTCAGGAAGAATCTCTTCTCCCGATAAACATTTTGGAGCTGAGAGCGATATTCAATACGCTCCAGGTGTGGCCTTAACTAGCGGAGGTCATATTCATCAGATTCCAGTCAGACAACATCACGACTGTGGCGTACATCAATCATCAGGGAGGAACAAAGAGTTCCCTAGCGATGAAGGAAGTATCCAAGATCATCAAATGGGCGGAGGATCACTCCTGCCATCTATGTGCAATTCACATCCTAGGGGTAGACAACTGGGAGGCAGATTTTCTAAGTCATCAGACTTTTCATCCGGGGTAGTGGGAACTCAACCAGGAGGTTTTTGTTCAGCTGACCCAGCTATGGGGCATTCCAGAATTAGATCTGATGGCGTCCCGTCAGAACACCAAACTTCCCCTTTACGGATCCAGATCCAGGGATCCCAAGGCGGCATTGATAGATGCTTTAACAGCGCCTTGGTCATTCAGTCTAGCTTATGTCTTTCCACCGTTTCCTCTTCTCCCTCGGCTAATAGCCAGAATCAAACAGGAGAAGGCTTCGGTAATTCTGATAGCGCCTGCGTGACCACGCAGGACTTGGTATGCAGACCTAGTGGACATGTCATCGGTCCCACCATGGAAACTGCCATTGAGGCAGGATCTTCTAATTCAAGGTCCTTTCAAGCATCCAAATCTAGTTTCTCTGCAACTGACTGCTTGGAGATTGAACGCTTAATCCTAGCTAAGCGTGGTTTCTCTGAATCAGTTATAGACACTCTGATACAGGCCAGAAAGCCTGTCACCAGGACAATTTACCATAAGATATGGCGGAAATATCTTGGTTGGTGTGAATCCAAGGGTTACTCGTGGAGTAAGGTTAGGATTCCAAGGATATTAGCTTTTCTCCAAGACGAATTGGAGGAAGGTCTGTCAGCTAGTTCCTTAAAGGGACAGATATCTGCTCTGTCTATCCTGTTACATAAGCGTCTGGCAGCTGTACCAGACGTTCAGGTGTTTGCACAGGCCCTAGTTAGAATCAAGCCTGTTTACAAGCCTGTGGCTCCTTATTGGAGTCTAAATTTAGTTCTTTCAGTTCTTCAAGGGGTTCCGTTTGAACCTTTGCATTCCATAGATATTAAGTTATTATCTTGGAAAGTTTTGTTTTTAGTAGCCATTTCTTCTGCTGGAAGAGTTGTGATTCACCCTATCTGGTGTTCCATGCAGATAAGGTTGTTTTGCGTACCAAACCTGGTTTTCTTCCAAAAGTGGTTTCTAATAAGAATATTAACCAGGAAATCATTGTTCCTTCTCTGTGTCCTAATCCAGTTTCTAGGAAGGAACGACTTTTACACAATCTTGACGTGTTTCGTGCTTTAAAATTCTATTTAAAAGCAACTAAAGATTTCAGACAAACATCATCCTTGTTTGTCGTCTATTCTGGTAAGAGGAGAGGTCAGAAGGCGACTGCTACCTCTCTTTCCTTTTGGCTGAAAAGCATCATCCGATTGGCTTATGAGACTGCTGGACAGCAGCCTCCTGAACGAATTACAGCTCATTCCACCAGAGCTGTGGCTTCCACATGGGCTTTCAAGAATGAGGCTTCTGTTGAACAGATTTGTAAGGCAGCGACTTGGTCTTAACTGCATACATTCGCCAAATTTTACAAATTCGATACTTTTGCTTCTTTGGAGGCTATTTTTGGGAGAGAGGTTTTGCAAGCAGTGGTGCCTTCGGTTTAGGTTACCTGACTAGTTCCCTCCCTTCATTCGTGTCCTAAAGCTTTGGTATTGGTATCCCACAAGTAAGGATGAATCCGTGGACTGGATACACCAAGTAAGAGAAAACAGAATTTATGCTTACCTGATAAATTACTTTCTCTTACGGTGTATCCAGTCCACGGCCCGCCCTGACAATTAAGTCATGGTTCAAATTTAATTTAAAATAACTACAGTCACCACTGCACCCTATGGTTCTCCTTTTTCTCCTAACCGTCGGTCGAATGACTGGGGGGGCGGAGCCTGAGGGGAGCTATATGGACAGCTTTGCTGTGTGTTCTCTTTGCCACTTCCTGTAGGGATTGAGAATATCCCACAAGTAAGGATGAATCCGTGGACTGGATACACCGTAAGAGAAAGTAATTTATCAGGTAAGCATAAATTCTGTTTTTTAAACGGTACCGGCGTTGTACTGTTTTTGCCTCAGGCAGAAATTAGAAGAAGAGTTCTGCCTGAGGTTTTTGATGATCTTAGCGGTTTGTAACTAAGGTCCACTGCTGTTCTCACACATAACTGAAGAGTATGGGAAAACTTCAGCTGTGGGAATGGCCTGCAGAATTACCTGCTCTGAGGTATGTTCAGTATATTTCTCCAACATAGGTGTGTCCGGTCCACGGCGTCATCCTTACTTGTGGGATATTCTCTTCCCCAACAGGAAATGGCAAAGAGCCCAGCAAAGCTGGTCACATGATCCCTCCTAGGCTCCGCCTACCCCAGTCATTCTCTTTGCCGTTGTACAGGCAACATCTCCACGGAGATGGCTTAGAGTTTTTTAGTGTTTAACTGTAGTTTTTATTATTCAATCAAGAGTTTGTTATTTTAAAATAGTGCTGGTATGTACTATTTACTCAGAAACAGAAAAGAGATGAAGATTTCTGTTTGTATGAGGAAAATTATTTTAGCACCGTAACTAAAATCCATGGCTGTTCCACACAGGACTGTTGAGAGCAATTAACTTCAGTTGGGGGAACAGTGTGCAGTCTCTTACTGCTTGAGGTATGACACATTCTAACAAGACGATGTAATGCTGGAAGCTGTCATTTTCCCTATGGGATCCGGTAAGCCATGTTTATTAAGATAGTAAATAAGGGCTTCACAAGGGCTTATTAAGACTGTAGACTTTTTCTGGGCTAAATCGATTCATTATTAACACATATTTAGCCTTGAGGAATCATTTATTCTGGGTATTTTGATATGATTATATCGGCAGGCACTGTTTTAGACACCTTATTCTTTAGGGGCTTTCCCTAATCATAGTCAGAGCCTCATTTTCGCGCCGGTATGGCGCACTTGTTTTTGAGGACAGCATGGCATGCAGCTGCATGTGTGTGGAGCTCTGATAGATAGAAAAGTCTTTCTGAAGGCATCATTTGGTATCGTATTCCCCTTTGGGCTTGGTTGGGTCTCAGCAAAGCAGATTCCAGGGACTGTAAAGGGGTTAAATATAAAAACGGCTCCGGTTCCGTTATTTTAAGGGTTAAAGCTTCCAAATTTGGTGTGCAATACTTTTAAGGCTTTAAGACACTGTGGTGAAATTTTGGTGAATTTTGAACAATTCCTTCATACTTTTTCGCAATTGCAGTAATAAAGTGTGTTTAGTTTAAAATTTAAAGTGACAGTAACGGTTTTATTTTAAAACGTTTTTTGTGCTTTGTTATCAAGTTTATGCCTGTTTAACATGTCTGAACTCCCAGATAGATTGTGTTCTGACTGTGGGGAAACCAAGGTTCCTTCTCATTTAACTATATGTATTTTATGTCATAAAAAAATTTAGTAAAAATGATGCCCAAGATGATTCCTCAAGTGAGGGGAGTAAGCATGGTACTGCATCATCCCCTCCTTCGTCTACACCAGTCTTGCCCATACAGGAGGCCCCTAGTACATCTAGTGCGCCAATACTCCTTACTATGCAACATTTAACGGCTGTAATGGATAATTCTATCAAAAACATTTTAGCCAATATGCCCACTTATCAGCGAAAGCGCGACTGCTACTAAGGATTTCAGACAAACTTGTCTTTGTTTGTTGTTTATTCTGGTAAACGGAGAGGTCAAAAAGCAACTTCTACCTCTCTCTCCTTCTGGATTAAAAGCATTATCCGATTGGCTTATGAGACTGCCGGACGGCAGCCTCCTGAAAGAATCACAGCTCACTCCACTAGGGCTGTGGCTTCCACATGGGCCTTCAAGAACGAGGCTTCTGTTGATCAGATATGTAAGGCAGCGACTTGGTCTTCACTGCACACTTTTTCTAAATTTTACAAATTTGATACTTTTGCTTCTTCTGAGGCTATTTTTGGGAGAAAGGTTTTGCAAGCCGTGGTGCCTTCCATTTAGGTGACCTGATTTGCTCCCTCCCTTCATCCGTGTCCTAAAGCTTTGGTATTGGTTCCCACAAGTAAGGATGACGCCGTGGACCGGACACACCTATGTTGGAGAAAACAGAATTTATGTTTACCTGATAAATTACTTTCTCCAACGGTGTGTCCGGTCCACGGCCCGCCCTGGTTTTTTTAATCAGGTCTGATAATTTATTTTCTTTAACTACAGTCACCACGGTAACATATGGTTTCTCCTATGCAAATATTCCTCCTTAACGTCGGTCGAATGACTGGGGTAGGCGGAGCCTAGGAGGGATCATGTGACCAGCTTTGCTGGGCTCTTTGCCATTTCCTGTTGGGGAAGAGAATATCCCACAAGTAAGGATGACGCCGTGGACCGGACACACCGTTGGAGAAAGTAATTTATCAGGTAAACATAAATTCTGTTTTTTTTCTAGAGAGAGGATAAGGTCTAGAAAATGCTGACAGTGCCTGATATATTTAAGGTAAGCCTGATTACAGTGATTTAACAAACGACTGGGATCATGCTTGCAGTAAAGGGTAATATTCTTATTACTTAGTATGTAAAACGTTTGCATGATATATTTTACTGAAGGTGATAAATCTTTATTTGGGGCCTAGTTTTCCACATGGCTGACTAGATTTCTCCTAGGAATAGTTATTTATGGCCCTGTCACTTTGAGTGCATGGTGGGAGGGGCCTATTTTTGCTCTCTAATTGCCCAGTAGTTTTTGCAGTCTGAGACATCCAGCTTCCCTGAAGGAGTCCCCTGACATATAGGACCTCTGTAAAGGGTTTTTGTTCCTACAAAAGTCGTTTTAAGGGCAGGTAGGGGACAGATTCCAGCCTTCTGGGCTGGGGTGCAGTCTGGAACTCCCTGAAGGCTCAGGGCTCGTGGACTCAGGAGGAGGCTCTCCTTCCGATAAACATTCTGGAACTAAGAGCAATATTCAATGCTCTTCAGGCTTGGCCTCAGCTTGCTGCGGTCAGGTTCATCAGATTTCAGTCGGACAATATCACGACTGTAGCTTACATAAACCATCAAGGGGGAACAAGGAGTTCCCTCGCAATGTTGGAGGTTTCAAAAATAATTCTACGGGCAGAGGTTTACTCTTGCCATCTATCAGCTATCCATATCCCAGGAGTAAAGAACTGGGAGGCGGATTTTCTAAGACGGCAGACTTTTCATCCGGGGGAGTGGGAACTCCATCCGGAGGTATTTGCACAGTTGATTCAACTTTGGGGCAAGCCAGAACTGGATCTCATGGCGTCTCGTCAGAACGCCAAGCTTCCTTGTTACGGATCCAGGTCCAGGGATCCCAAGGCAGCGCTGATAGATGCTCTAGCAGCGCCTTGGTCCTTCAACCTGGCTTATGTGTTTCCACCGTTTCCTCTGCTCCCTCGTCTGATTGCCAAGATCAAGCAGGAGAGAGCTTCGGTGATTTTGATAGCACCTGCGTGGCCACGCAGGACTTGGTATGCAGATCTGGTGGACATGTCATCCGTTCCACCATGGACTCTGCCGCTGAGGCAGGACCTTCTACTTCAGGGTCCTTTTAACCATCCAAATCTAATTTCTCTGCGTCTGACTGCTTGGAGATTGAACGCTTGATTTTATCAAAGCGTGGTTTCTCTGAGTCGGTCATTGATACCTTAATTCAGGCTCGAAAGCCGGTCACCAGGAAAATCTATCATAAGATATGGTGTAGATATCTTCATTGGTGTGAATCCAAAGGTTACTCATGGAGTAAGGTCAGGATTCCTAGGATATTATCTTTTCTCCAAGAAGGATTGGAGAAGGGATTGTCAGCTAGTTTCTTAAAGGGACAGATTTCTGCTTTGTCTATTCTTTTGCACAAGCGTCTGGCTGATACTCCAGATGTTCAGGCGTTTTGTCATGCTTTAGTTAGAATCAAGCCTGTGTTTAAACCTGTTGCTCCGCCATGGAGTTTAAATTTAGTTCTTAAGGTTCTGCAAGGGGTTCAGTTTGAACCTTTGCATTCCATAGATATTAAACTTTTATCTTGGAAAGTTCTGTTTTTAGTAGCTATCTCCTCGGCTCGAAGAGTTTCCGAGTTATCTGCTTTACAATGTGATTCCCCTTATCTCATTTTCCATGCAGATAAGGTAGTGTTACGTACCAAACCTGGTTTTCTTCCTAAGGTGGTATCTAATAAAAATATCAATCAGGATATTGTTGTTCCTACACTATGTCCTAATCCTTTCTCAAAGAAGGAACGTCTATTACACAATCTTGATGTGGTTCGTGCCTTAAAATTTTATTTACATGCTACGAAGAATTTTCGTCAAACATCTGCTTTGTTTGTGGTCTACTCTGGACAGAGGAGAGGCCAAAAGGCTTCGGCAACTTCTCTTTCTTTTTGGCTAAGAGGCATAATCTGCTTAGCTTATGAGACTGCTGGCCAGCAGCCTCCTGAAAGAATTACAGCTCATTCCACTAGAGCAGTAGCTTCCACATGGGCTTTTAAGAATGAGGCTTCTGTTGAACAGATTTGTAAGGCGGCGACTCGGTCTTCGCTTCATACTTTCTCTTGTAAGGTGTATCCAGTCCACGGATTCATCCATTACTTGTGGGACATTCTCCTTCCCAACAGGAAGCTGCAAGAGGATCACCCACAGCAGAGCTGTCTATATAGCTCCTCCCCTAACTGCCACCTCCTAGTCATTCTCTTGCAGCTCTCGACAAGGGAAGCAGCTAGAGAGATGTGGTGCATTAATGTAGTTTATCTTCAATCAAAAGTTTGTTATTTTCAAATGGTACCGGAGTTGTACTATTTTAGTCTCTGGCAGAAAGTTGAAGAAGAGTGTGCCTGTGGTCTTTGATGATCTTAGCAGGTTGTAACTAAGATCCATTGCTGTTCTCACACAAAACTGAAGAGATGGGTAACTTCAGCTGGAGGAATAGCGTGCAGGGTCTCCTGCTCTGAGTTATGTGCAGTTTTAAATTTTTTTAGAGAAATTATATGCTAGAAAATGCTGACAATACCGGATTTACTTAAGGTAAGCCTGATTACAGTGATTTAATAACGACTGGTATCATGCTTGCTGTAAAGGGTAATATTTTTATTATTTACTCACATTACTGAATAGATATAACGTTTGCTTGAAGGTGTATGAACGTTTATTACATATTGGTGATAAAACTTTATTCTGGGGCCCAGTTTTTTCCACATGGCTGACTAGATTTTGCCTAGGGTTAGTTTTTTAAGGCCCTCTCACTGTGAGTACAGGTTGGGAGGGGCCTATTTTTGCGCCTAAATTGCGCATTAGTTTCTCCAACATTGGTGTGTCCGGTCCATGGCGTCATCCTTACTTGTGGGAATATCTCTTCCCCAACAGGAAATGGCAGAGAGTCCCAGCAAAGCTGGCCATATAGTCCCTCCTAGGCTCTGCCCACCCCAGTCATTCTCTTTGCCGTTGCACAGGCAACCTCTCCACGGAGATGGTTAAGAGTTTTTTGGTGTTTAAATGTAGTTTTTTATTCTTCTATCAAGTGTTTGTTATTTTAAAATAGTGCTGGTATGTACTATTTACTCTGAAACAGAAAAGGATGAAGATTTCTGTTTGTGAGAGGAAGATGATTTTAGCAGATAGTAACTAAAATTGATTGCTGTTTCCACATAGGACTGTTGAGATGGAGTAACTTCAGATGGGGGAAACAGTTAGCAGACTTTTCTGCTTAAGGTATGACTAGCCATATTTCTAACAAGACCATGTAATGCTGGAAGGCTGTCATTTCCCCTCATGGGGACCGGTAAGCCATTTTCTTAGTCAAGCAAACAGAATAAAGGGCTTAATATGGGCTATAAAACTGGTAGACACTTTTATGGGCTAAATCGATTGCTTTATTTGGACATTTTATACATGTTTATGCTGATAATTCACATTTATAAACTTGGGGAACGTTTTTTAACGGCAGGCACTATGTTAGACACCTTTTCCAGTCAGGGAGGGCCTTCCCAGTTGTAGGCTGAGCCTCATTTTCGCGCCATTACTGCGCAGTTGTTTTTGAGAGTAAGACATGCAGATGCATGTGTGAGGATCTGAAAGTAGCTGGAAAAGTTTCTAGAAGGCGTCATTTGGTATTGTATTCCCCTCTGGGCTTGGTTAGGTCGCAGCAAAGGCTATAGCTGGGACTGTATAGGGGTTAAATTTGTAAACGGCTCCGGTTCCGTTGTTTTAAGGGTTAAAGCTCTGAAAATTGGTGTGCAATACTCTTAATGCTTTAAGACACTGTGGTGAAATTTTGGTAATTTTTGAACAATTCCTTCATACTTTTTCACATATTCAGTAATAAAGTGTTTCTGTTTAAAATTTAAAGAGACAGTAACGGTTTTGTTTTAAAACGTTTTTTGTGCTTTATTGACAAGTTTAAGCCTGTTTAACATGTCTGTGCCTTCAGATAAGCTATGTTCTATATGTATGAAAGCCAATGTGTCTCCCCATTTAAATTTGTGTGATAATTGTGCCATAGCGTCCAAACAAAGTAAGGACAGTACTGCCACAGATAATGAAATTGCCCAAGATGATTCCTCAGATGAGGGGAGTAGACATGATACTACATCATCTCCTACTGTGTCTACACCAGTTTTGCCCACGCAGGAGGCCCCTAGTACATCTAGCGCGCCAATGCTTATTACCATGCTACAATTGACGGCTGTAATGGATAACTCCATAGCAAATATTTTATCCAAAATGCCTACATATCAGAGAAAGCGCGATTGCTCTGTTTTAAAGCACTGCTTAAGGAGGTGTTATCTACTCTGGATGATTGTGACAACTTGGTCATTCCAGAGAAATTATGCAAGATGGACAAGTTCCTAGAGGTTCCGGTGCACCCCGACGCTTTTCCTATACCCAAGCGGGTGGCGGACATAGTGAATAAGGAGTGGTAAAAGCCCGGCATACCTTTTGTTCCCCCCCCCCCCTATATTTAAGAAATTATTTCCTATGGTCGACCCCAGAAAGGACTTATGGCAGACAGTCCCTAAGGTCGAGGGGGCAGTTTCTACTCTAAACAAGCGAACTACTATTTCTATCGAGGATAGTTGTGCTTTCAAAGATCCTATGGATAAAAAATTGGAGGGTTTGCTTAAGAAGATTTTTGTACAGCAAGGTTACCTTCTACAACCCATTTCGTGCATTGTTCCTGTCACTACAGCAGCGTGGTTCTGGTTTGAAGAACTAGAAAAGTCGCTCAGTAGAGAGACTCCATATGAGGAGGTTATGGACAGAGTTCACGCACTTAAGTTGGCTAACTCTTTTATTTTAGATGCCGCTTTGCAATTAGCTAGATTAGCGGCGAAAAATTCAGGGCTTGCAATTGTGGCGCGCAGAGCGCTTTGGCTAAAGTCTTGGTCAGCGGATGTGTCATCCAAGACAAAATTGCTTAACATCCCTTTCAAAGGTAAAACTCTATTTGGACCAGAGTTGAAAGAGATTATCTCAGACATCACTGGGGGAAAGGGCCACGCCCTTCCACAAGATAGGCCTTTCAAGGCCAAGAATAAGTCTAATTTTCGTTCCTTTCGCAATTTCAGGAACGGACCGGCCTCTAATTCTGCATTCTCTAAGCAAGAGGGTAATGCCTCACAACCCAAACCAGCCTGGAAACCAATGCAAGGCTGGAACAAGGGTAAGCAGGCCAAGAAGCCTGCTGCTGCTAACAAAACAGCATGAAGGAGTAGCCCCCGATCCGGGACCGGATCTAGTAGGGGGCAGACTCTCTCTCTTTGCTCAGGCTTGGGCAAGAGATGTTCAGGATCCCTGGGCACTAGAAATAGTTTCTCAGGGTTATCTTCTGGAATTCAGGGAACTACCCCCAAGGGGAAGGTTCCACATGTCTCACTTATCCTTAAACCAAATAAAGAGACAGGCGTTCTTACATTGTGTAGAAGACCTGTTAAAGATGGGGGTGATACACCCAGTTCCAATAAAGGAACAAGGAATGGGATTTTATTCAAATCTGTTCGTAGTTCCCAAAAAAGAGGGAACTTTCAGACCGATTTTGGATTTGAAGATCCTAAACAAATTTCTCAGGGTACCATCGTTAAAGATGGAAACCATTCGAACGATTCTACCCACTATCCAGGAAGGTCAATTTATGACTACCGTGGATCTAAAAGATGCGTACCTACATATTCCTATCCACAAAGAACATCATCAGTTCCTAAGGTTCGCCTTTCTGGACAAACATTACCAGTTTGTGGCCCTCCCATTCGGGTTAGCCACTGCTCCAAGGATTTTCACAAAGGTACTAGGGTCCCTTCTAGCGGTTCTAAGACCGAGGGGCATTGCAGTAGTACCATACTTGGACGACATTCTAATACAAGCGTAGTCCCTGTCAACAGCAAAGGCTCATACAGACATCGTTCTGGCCTTTCTCAGATCACACGGATGGAAGGTGAACATAGAAAAAAGTTCTCTGTCTCCGTCAACAAGAGTTCCCTTCTTGGGAACAATAATAGATTCCTTAGAAATGAGGATTTTTCTGACAGAGGTCAGAAAGTCAAAACTTCTAAGCACTTGTCAGGTTCTTCATTCTGTTCCACGTCCTTCCATAGCGCAGTGCATGGAAGTAGTAGGGTTGATGGTTGCAGCAATGGACATAGTTCCTTTTGCACGAATTCATATAAGACCATTACAACTGTGCATGCTCAAACAGTGGAATGGGGACTATACAGACTTGTCTCCAATGATTCAAGTAGATCAGAAGACCAGAGATTCACTCCGTTGGTGGCTGACCCTGGACCATCTATCCCAGGGAATGAGCTTCCGCAGACCAGAGTGGGTCATTGTCACGACCGACGCCAGTCTAGTGGGCTGGGGCGCGGTCTGGGAATCCCTGAAAGCTCAGGGACTATGGTCTCGGGAAGAGTCTCTTCTCCCGATAAACATTCTGGAACTAAGAGCAATCTTCAATGCTCTCCAAGCTTGGCCTCCGCTAGCAAAGGCCAGATTCATAAGATTCCAATCAGACAACATGACGACCGTTGCGTATATCAATCATCAGGGGGGAACAAGGAGTTCCCTGGCGATGAAAGAAGTGACCAAAATAATAAAATGGGCGGAGGATCACTCCTGCCACCTATCTGCGATCCACATCCCAGGTGTGGAAAACTGGGAAGCGGATTATCTGAGTTGTCAGACATTCCATCCGGGGGAGTGGGAACTCCACCCGGAGATCTTTGCCCAACTAACTCAATTATGGGGCATTCCAGACTTGGATCTGATGGCGTCTCGTCAGAACTTCAAGGTTCCTTGCTACGGGTCCAGATCCAGGGATCCCAAGGCGACTCTAGTAGATGCACTAGTAGCACCTTGGACCTTCAACCTAGCTTATGTATTTCCACCGTTTCCTCTCATTCCCAGGCTGGTAGCCAGGATCAAACAGGAGAGGGCCTTGGTGATCTTGATAGCTCCTGCGGGGCCATGCAGGACTTGGTATGCAGACCTGGTGAATATGTCATCGGTTCCACCATGGAAGCTACCTTTGAGACAGGACCTTCTTGTTCAGGTTCCATTCGAACATCCAAATCTGGTCTCCCTCCAGCTGACGGCTTGGAGATTGAACGCTTGATTCTATCAAGGCGTGGGTTTTCAGATTCTGTGATAGATACTCTGGTTCAGGCCAGAAAACCGGTAACTAGAAAGATTTACCATAAAATATGGAAAAGATATATCTGTTGGTGTGAATCCAAAGGATTCCCATGGAATAAGATAAAAATTCCTAAGATTCTCTCCTTTCTACAAGAAGGTTTGGAGAAAGGATTATCTGCAAGTTCTCTAAAGGGACAGATCTCTGCTTTATCTGTCTTACTACACAAAAGACTGGCAGCTGTGCCAGATGTTCAAGCATTTGTTCAGGCTCTGGTTAGGATCAAGCCTGTTTACAGACCTTTGACTCCTCCCTGGAGTCTAAATCTAGTTCTTTCAGTTCTTCAAGGGGTTCCGTTTGAACCTTTACATTCCATAGATATTAAGTTACTATCTTGGAAAGTTTTGTTTTTGGTTGCTATTTCTTCTGCTAGAAGAGTTTCAGAGTTATCTGCTCTGCAGTGTTCTCCGCCCTATCTGGTGTTCCATGCAGATAAGGTGGTTTTGCGTACTAAGCCTGGTTTTCTTCCAAAGGTTGTTTCTAACAAGAATATTAACCAGGAGATAGTTGTACCTTCTTTATGTCCGAATCCAGTTTCAAAGAAGGAACGTTTGTTACACAATTTGGACGTAGTCCGTGCTCTAAAATTCTATTTAGAGGCTACAAAAGATTTCAGACAAACATCTTCTTTGTTTGTTGTCTATTCTGGTAAAAGGAGAGGTCAAAAAGCGACTTCTACCTCTCTTTCCTTTTGGCTTAAAAGCATCATCCGATTGGCTTATGAGACTGCCGGACGGCAGCCTCCTGAAAGAATCACAGCTCACTCCACTAGGGCTGTGGCTTCCACATGGGCCTTCAAGAACGAGGCTTCTGTTGACCAGATATGTAAGGCAGCGACTTGGTCTTCACTGCACACTTTTGCCAAATTTTACAAATTTGATACTTTTGCTTCTTCGGAGGCTATTTTTGGGAGAAAGGTTTTGCAAGCCGTGGTGCCTTCCGTTTAGGTAACCTGATTTGCTCCCTCCCTTCATCCGTGTCCTAAAGCTTTGGTATTGGTTCCCACAAGTAAGGATGACGCCGTGGACCGGACACACCAATGTTGGAGAAAACAGAATTTATGCTTACCTGATAAACTACTTTCTCCAACGGTGTGTCCGGTCCACGGCCCGCCCTGGTTTTTTTAATCAGGTCTGATGAATTATTTTCTCTAACTACAGTCACCACGGTACCATATGGTTTCTCCTATATATATTTCCTCCTGTCCGTCAGTCGAGTGACTGGGGTGGGCGGAGCCTAGGAGGGACTATATGACCAGCTTTGCTGGGACTCTTTGCCATTTCCTGTTGGGGAAGAGATATTCCCACAAGTAAGGATGACGCCGTGGACCGGACACACCGTTGGAGAAAGTAATTTATCAGGTAAGCATAAATTCTGTTTTTTGCAGTTTGAGACATCCAGCTTCCCTGAAGGAGTCCCCTGAACATTTAGGACCTCTCTATAGGGTTTTTGTGCCTTCCAAAGTCGTCGTATGGGCAGGTAGGGCCACAGTAGAGCTGTGGCAGTTTGGTGTGACTGTTTAAAAACGTTTATCGTTTTTTTTATCCGGTTTTGGAACTAAGGGGTTAATCATCCATTTGCAAGTGGGTGCAATGCTCTTTTAGCCTATTATACACACTGTAAAAAGTTCGTAAGATTTACTGCTTTTTTTCATTGTTTTGCAGTTTCTGTGTTTGTTTTTTTCTCTTAAAGGCACAGTACCGTTTTTATTTTTTGCTTGTTCAGTTATTAAAGTGTTTTCCAAGCTTGCTGGTCTCATTACTAGTCTGTTTAAACATGTCTGACATAGAGGAAACTCATTGTTCATTATGTTTAGAAGCCATTGTGGAACCCTCTCTTAGAATGTGTACCAAATGCACTGATTTTACTATAGATTACAAAGACCATATTCTGGCTTTAAAAAATTTATCACCAGAAGAAATTGACAAGGAGGAAGTTATGCCGTCTAACTCTCCCCACTTGTCAGATCCTATAAATCCCGCTCAGGGGACGCCTAGTACATCTAGCGCGCCCATTGCGTATACCTTGCAAGACATGGCGGCAGTTATGAATCATACCCTTACAGAGGTATTATCTAAACTGCCAGGATTTCAAGGAAAGCGAGACAGCTCTGGGGCTAGAATAAATACAGAGCTCTCTGACGCTTTAGTAGCTATGTCTGATACACACTCACATTATACTGAAAATGAAGCAGTGGAGCCTCAATCTGTGGGTGATTTTTCTGATTCAGGGAAGATACTTCAATCTGATTCTGATATGTCTACATTTAAATTTAAGCTTGAACACCTCCGCGTATTGCTCAGGGAGGTTTTAGCAACTCTGGACGACTGTGACACTATTGTAGTCCCAGAGAAATTATGTAGATTGGATAAATACTATGCAGTACCTACTTACACTGATGTTTTTCCAATCCCTAAAAGGTTTTCTGAAATTATTATTAAGGAATGGGATAGACCAGGTGTACCGTTCTCTCCCCCTCCTGTTTTTAAAAAGATGTTTCCTATAGACGCCGCTACACGGGACTTATGGCAGACGGTCCCTAAGGTGGAGGGAGCAGTTTCTACTCTAGCTAAGCGTACCACTATACCTGTCGGGGACAGTTGTGCTTTTCTAGATCCAATGGATAAAAAATTAGAGTGTTTCCTTAAGAAAATTTTTATTCAACAAGGTTTTATTCTCCAGCCTCTTGAATGCATTGCCCTGTCACTGCTGCCGCGGCTTTCTGGTTTGAGTCCCTAGAGGAGGGTCTACAGGTTGAAACCCCGTTGGAAGATATTATTGACAAGCTTAGGGCCTTAAGCTAGCCACTTCATTTGTTTCTGATGCCGTTGTTCATTTAACCAAGCTAACGGCTAAAAATTCAGGTTTTGCTATTCAGGCGCGTAGGGCGATATGGCTTAAATCCTGGTCAGCTGACGTGACTTCAAAGTCTAAACTTATCAACATTCCCTTCAAAGGACAGACCCTATTCGGGCCTGGACTGAAGGAGATCATTTCTGACATCACTGGAGGAAAAGGTCACGCCCTTCCTCAAGACAGGTCCAACAAATTAAGGACCAAACAGTCTAGTTTTCGGCCCTTTCGCAGCTTCAACTTCCTCTAACACAAAACAAGAGGGAACTTTTGCCCAGTCTAAGCCGGTCTGGAGACCTAACCAGGCTTGGAACAAGGGGAAACAGGCCAAAAAGCCTGCTGCTGCCTCTAAGACAGCAAGAAGGAGCAGCCCCCGATCCGGAAACGGATCTAGTAGGGGGCAGACTCTCTCTCTTCTCCCAGGCTTGGGCAAGAGATGTCCAGGATCCCTGGGCATTGGAGATTGTGTCCAAGGGTTATCTTCTGGAATTCAAAACCTCTCCCCCAAAAGGGAGATTTCATCTCTCACTTTTATCTGCAAACCAGATAAAGAGAGAGGCATTCTTACATTGTGTTCAAGACCTTCTAATTATGGGAGTGATCCACCCAGTTCCGCAGGAGGAACAGGGTCAGGGCTTCTATTCAAATCTGTTTGTAGTTCCCAAGAAAGAGGGAACATTCAGACCAATCTTAGATCTCAAGATCTTAAACAAATTTCTCAGAGTTAGATGGAGACTATTCGAACCATCCTTCCTATGATCCAGGAGGGTCAATATATGACTACCGTAGACCTAAAGGATGCATATCTTCACATCCCGATACACAAAGATCATCATCGTTTTCTCAGGTTTGCCTTTCTAGACAGGCACTACCAGTTGGTGGCTCTTCCCTTCGGGTTGGCCACGGCACCAAGAATCTTTACAAAGGTTCTAGGGTCCCTTCTAGCGGTCCTAAGGCCGCGCGGTATAGCAGTAGCCCCTTACTTAGACGACATTCTGATACAGGCGTCGACTTTTCAAGTTGCCAGGTCCCACACAGACATTGTTCTGGCATTTCTGAGGTTCCATGGGTGGAAGGTGAACGAAGAAAAGAGCTCTCTATTACCTCTAACAAAAGTTTCATTCCTAGGGACTCTGATAGATTCGGTAGAAATGAAGATTTACCTAACGTAGGCCAGATTGTCAAAACTTCTAGACTCTTGCCGTGTTATTTATTCCACTTCTTGTCCTTCAGTGGCTCAGTGTATGGAAGTAATCGGTTTAATGGTAGCGCAAATGGACATAGTACCGTTTGCCCGCCTACATCTCAGACCGCTGCAACTTTGCATGCTCAGTCAGTGGAATGGGGATTACACAGATTTGTCCCCTCTACTAAATCTGGATCAAGAAACCAGGGATTCTCTTCTCTGGTGGCTATCTCAGGTCCATCTGTCCAAGGGGATGAGCTTCCGCAGGCCAGATTGGGCTATAGTAACGACAGATGCCAGCCTTCTGGGCTGGGGTGCAGTCTGGAACTCCCTGAAGGCTCAGGGCTCGTGGACTCAGGAGGAGGCTCTCCTTCCAATAAACATTCTGGAATTAAGAGCGATATTCAATGCTCTTCAGGCTTGGCCTCCGCTTGCTGCGGTCAGGTTCATCAGATTTCAGTCGGACAACATCACAACTGTAGCCTATATCAACCATCAGAGGGGAACAAGGAGCCCCCTGGCAATGTTTGAGGTTTCAAAGATAATTCTATGGGCAGAGGTTCACTCTTGCCATCTCTCAGCTATCCATATCCCAGGAGTAGAGAACTGGGAGGCGTATTTTCTAAGTCGGCAGACTTTTCATCCGGGGGAGTGGGAGCTCCATCCGGAGGTATTTGCCCAGTTGATCCAACTTTGGGGCAAACCAGAACTGGATCTCATGGCGTCTCGTCAGAACGCCAAGCTTCCTTGTTGCGGGTCCAGGTCCAGGGATCCCAAGGCAGCGCTGATAGATGCTCTAGCAGTGCCCTGGTCCTTCAGCCTGGCTTATGTGTTTCCACTGTTTCCTCTGCTCCCTCGGCTGATTGCCAAGATCAAGCAGGAGAGAGCTTCAGTGATCTTGATAGCCCCTGCGTGGCCACGCAGGACTTGGTATGCAGATCTGGTGGACATGTCATCCTTTCCACCCTGGACTCTGCCGCTAAGGCAGGACCTTCTACTTCAAGGTTCCTTCAAACATCCAAATCTAATTTCTCTACGTCTGACTGCTTGGAGATTGAACGCTTGATTCTATCAAAGCGTGGTTTTTCCGAATCAGTCATTGATACCTTAATTCAGGCTCGAAAGCCTGTCACCAGGAAAATCTATCATAAGATATGGTGTAAATATCTTCATTGGTGTGAATCCAAGGGTTACTCATGGAGTAAGGTCAGGATTCCTAGGATATTATCTTTTCTCCAAGAAGGATTGGAGAAGGGATTGTCAGCTAGTTCCTTAAAGGGACAGATTTCTGCTCTGACTATTCTTTTGCACAAACGTCTGGCTGAGGTTCCAGACGTTCAGGCGTTTTGTCAGGCTTTAGTTAGAATCAAGCCTGTGTTTAAACCTGTTGCTCCGCCATGGAGTTTAAATTTAGTTCTTAAAGTTCTTCTTCCATTTGAACCTTTGCATTCCATAGATATTAAGCTTTTATCGTGAAAAGTTCTATTTTTAGTAGCTATCTCCTCGGCTTGAAGAGTTTCGGAGTTATCTGCTTTACAGTATGATTCCCCTTATCTGATTTTCCATGCAGATAAGGTAGTGTTACGTACCAAACCTGGGTTTCTTCCTAAGGTGGTATCTAATAAGAATTTCAATCAGGAGATTGTTGTTCCTTCCCTATGTTTTAATCCTTTTTCAAAGAAGGGAACGTCTATTACACAATCTTGATGTGGTTCGTGCTTTATAGTTTTATTTACAAGCTACGAAAGATTTTCGTCAAACATCTGCTTTGTTTGTTGTCTACTCTGGACAGAGGAGAGGCCAAAAGGCTTCGGCAACTTCTCTTTCTTTTTGGCTAAGAAGCATAATTCGCTTAGCTGATGAGACTGCTGGCCAGCAGCCTCCTGAAAGAATTACAGCTCATTCTACTAGAGCAGTAGCTTCCACATGGGCTTTTAAACATGAGGCCTCTGTTGAACAGATTTGTAAGGCGGCGACTTGGTCTTCGCTTCATACCTTTTCTAAATTCTATAAATTTGATACTTTTGCTTCTTCGGAGGCTATTTTTGGGAGAAAGGTCTTACAGGCAGTGGTGCCTTCCGTTTAAGTTTCCTGCCTTGTCCCTTCCTTCATCCGTGTCCTAAAGCTTTGGTATTGGTATCCCACAAGTAATGGATGAACCCGTGGACTGGATACACCTTTACAAGAGAAAACAAAATTTATGCTTACCTGATAAATTTATTTCTCTTGTGGTGTATCCAGTCCACGGCCCGCCCTGTCATTTTAAGGCAGGTGTTTTTTATTTTTAAACTACAGTCACCACTGCACCCTATAGTTTCTCCTTTTTTTCTTGCTTGTCTTTGGTCGAATGACTGGGGGTGGCAGTTAGGGGAGGAGCTATATAGACAGCTCTGCTGTGGGTGATCCTCTTGCAGCTTCCTGTTGGGAAGGAGAATATCCCACAAGTAATGGATGAACCCGTGGACTGGATACACCACAAGAGAAATAAATTCATCAGGTAAGCATAAATTTTGTTTTTTTGAACACCAATTACTAATACAGTTCGGCATATAGGTAACTTTACCTTCACTTTAAGTGGAAAAATATATACTTTGTGTAAAAATAGCATACTTTTCCCTATTCTCTTAATAGGGTTTTTTCTTTGATTTAAATGTAATATGCTCTAAGCACACTCCCAGCTAGTTACCTCCTCCTATAATATAGACAACAAGGTCAGCTGGGAGCCAATAGCATTTTTGCCTTTTCCAGCAAATCTGGGATCACTTCCCTTTATTTTATGTCTCTCCAGTCGTCCTTTCATCCATCTGTGGCCAAAAACTTGATGTAGAAAGCTTTTTGTAAACTACTGTACTAACATTTTTCTTGTCAGTAGAAAATGACAATTAATATTAGTTTACTGTGATACATTTAAATGATTTCACCTAAGGAAAAATGTAAATTTTAGTGCAAAACAAATAGTTTATTGTTTATGTAGACTTGTAAAAAATGTAATGCATCTGTTGCCAAAAGAAATACTTCAGATTTGGATTGAACCAATTTGCAGTAGGTAAATAAAATTTAAAAATTGCTTTTTTACATTTTTCTATTTTGTTTAATAAGAAAAAGAGAAAGAGGTTTTCTGATAACTTGAATATATTTGATTTGTTGTGTGGTGTTTTTATATTTGTTTATAATGTTTGTATCCTCTGCACTCATTTTTCATCTCTGAGATATGCAGTTTTTAATTTAAAAGTTGCTGTGCATTTGTTTCAAGTGGAATAATTTTTTTATTCTAATAAAATAGACTTAACCCTTTTGCATTTTATTTGGAATGTAGTTGGTAATTTTAATTTCATAGTAAATGTTATATTTTGTTCTACATGCTTTGGAAACTAAATCAAATCCTATTTAGTAGTTTTATTTGTGTGTCTCAATGAATGTGTAGGAGTGCTGACATTCTAAGGCTGGAGTCAAATAGTCAGTGTCCCTTTAACAGAAACCTGTGTATCCAATATTTGCATAATGTTTAAACAAGCTAAAGCTGACATGTTCTACATTTAGCCTTAAAGGGACAGTAAACAAACAGTAATAACAAGGCAGGTAAAGGATATGAAATCATATTGGCTTTAATGAAAATAATCCATAACATGAACTACAAAGTAACTTCATGAATCCAAAGGAAACTGTGTAGGGCAGTGGTTTTCAAACCTGTCATCAGGCCTCCCCAACAGGCCAGCTTTTCAGGATTACCTTGTGTGAGTAGGTAAAATAACAGTGTTTACTAACCAGCTGATTATTTCACCTATGCTCCAGTTCAGATATCCTCAAAATGTGACCTGTTAAGGTGGCCTGAGAACAGGTTTGAAAACCAGTGGTGTAGAGGGATCACAAGTACATGCAATAAGCTCTGTAAACCCTTCTAGTGATCAAGACTTGATTGACTCAGGCAACTTAGTATAGGAACCAACACGGTTAGGTCCTTTTAAAACGTTAAAGCTTTCTCCCCCCCATCATTAAAATTCTTCAGGCAATAAACAAACAAGTTTACCCAGTACATAGTATTTTGCAGGGCTCTTTATCAAACATGACTTGCAGCTTTCTATAGAAGCCATAATTTTAAACCCCTCTGTAGCGCGAAGCATGACTAGAATTGAGAACGCAATATTTTTTTGACCAAAAAAGGGCCGTTTACGCTTCAATGTCGCTGGATAACATGCAGATTAGCCAATAGTTTCAATGGACTGCAACTGCCAATATAGTAGAGCCTAGATTCATAGCATCTGTTGACAACTCAATCATGGCCAATAAGTTAAAATAAAAATGAGAAAATGTTGTGAACCACAGCTGTAGATACTGAATTGAAAAAAAAAAAAAAGATAGTATAGTTTTAACAATTATCGTTCCTTAAAAGAGGTTACTCTTTACAGCACAAGTATATATTTTATATTTATAGTACAGAAAATGTTGGTCTATTTAAGGTCATGAATCACTAACCGGTAGCAGGTGAAAAAGTGGGGTACCTTAGTCATTTCATTAAAATAAGTATATATACAATTTGAACGAACACATCATTTATTAGACAGCACATTTTATGTTAATACATTGTAATTGCTGTGACTTAAAGGGACAGTCTAGTAAAAAATAAACTTTTGTGATCCAGATAGGGCATGTCATTTTAAACAACTTTGCAATTTACTTTTATCTTCAATTTTGCTTTGTTACCTTGCTATTCTTAGTTGAAAGCTAAACCTAGGTACGCTCATATGCCAATTTCTTAGCCCTTGAAGGCCGCCTCTTATTTAAATGCATTTTTGAAAATGTTTCACAACTAGAGGATGTTAGTTCATATGTGCTATATAGATAACATTGTGCTCACACCATGGAGTTACCTAGGAGTCAGCACTGAATGGCTAAAATTAGTCTGTCAAAAGAACTGAAAAAGGGGGCAGTCTGCAGAGGCTTAGATACAAGGTAACCACGAGGTAAAAGTATAATATTATAATTGTTGGTTATGCAAAACTGAGGAATGGGTAATAAAGGGATTATCCATCTGTTTAAACAATACAAATTCTGGTATAGACTGTCCCTTTAATATTTTAACAGAAAAGTAAAATATGTATCCCTTATCGCTATATCCAAGTTAACTTTATATTGGATTACTATATTTACATAGGTTTACTTAAAGGGATAGGAAACTCAAAATTAAACTTGCATGATTCAAATAGAATATGTAATTTTAAGATATTTTTAAGTTCCCTTCTATTTTCAAATGTGCTTCGTTCTCTTAGTATCCCTTGTTAAAAATGAATACGCACATATCATACACCAGTGGGAGCTGCTGCTAATTGGTGCCTGCACACATTTGTCCCTTGTGATTGGCTAACTAGATGTTTTCAGCTTCCTGCCAGTTGTGCAATGCTGTCCCTTTAGCAATGGATAACAAGAGAATGAAGCAAATTTGATAATACAGTAGAAGTAAATTGGAAAGTTTTTTAAAATTGTATGTTGGATCTGAATCCTAAAAGAAAATTTTGGGGTTTACTATCATTTTAAGCAAGGTGATCATTATTTGAACAAACAACCCTCCTTTAATGCCACTAACAATGATGGTAAGAAATAAAATGTGTAGTACCAAGTTACAAAAAATAGCACTACAGTTTGAAGATTGTGTGTGACTGAAGGTTGTATATACATAAATGCAATACTCTATTTTAGGTTTTATATGGGATATGAAACCCACACATTTTCTTCTGTGATTCAGACAGCATAACATTCTCAAAGTTTCCAATTTACTTCTATTATCAAATTTGCTTTGTTCCCATGATATTAACTTGTGTTGTAGAGATACCTAGGTAGTCACCTGAAGCACTACATGACAGGGAATAGTACTGCCATATAGTGCGCCAGAAATGGGCAGGCTCCCTGCTTTTCAACAAGATATCTAGATAACAAAGAAACAATGACAATAGAAGTTAATTAGAACGTTGTTTAAAATGTCATGCTTTATCTGACTCATGAATTCATATCCCTTTAAGTAATTCTATCCGTAAAAACAATAAAAAATAAACAAAAACTCAAGTTGACAACAAGTTGAATCAACAATGTTCATTTTAATGACCCCATAGCTGCCATTATATTTACCTCGCCCTATCTGTCCGGCTGCAAGCTTTTTTTTCTCCCTCTACAGTGTTGGTGCCGTAACCCATTCACAAGCCATAGTGCGTTTGTATCGCTGACAGAAAAGAGCATGACCCCAGTACCGCTGCTTCACCAGCTGTTAAAGCTCTGCTTGTCATGCTTGTAAAAAAAAAAATTGTGAAATGCTTAAAAGTTAGGTTCATTTTTTTTCTTTCAACCAAGGGTTCTTGTCTTTTCATTGCCTAGTTATTTGTTTTATTATTTTTGTAGGTGCTAATGCTATTTTCTCTCAGTAGGCACTAGATGGCAGTGTATGCCGTGTGTAATGTGTACACAATATATAGATTGCTCATGTCCTGTCAGTCTCCAGGTCATACAGCTAATGTACCTGGTTCAAAGGTTTGATTCCAACAAGATTGACCCAGTCTTTATAAATATTCATGCTATCTCTACAATATAAATGTAATGTGTTTAATTTACTGGATTATCATCATTTTAAAACTTACATCTTTTTCTGTTACTGTATTTTTGTGAACTATATGTTTTTTGTGTGATAGTTTTAGCTGTTTTATTTCAAACAATTTAGCCTGTTTGTGGCTTTTATTATGTTTTCAAACCTCTATAAGGGCTTTAATTCTAGTGACCAGAAAGACACAAAGAAAAGAAAACAAAAATGCTTACTGTCTCTTCCAAAGAAGATTCATCTTTGTCAGAAATAGTTTAATAATTTTTAACAATTTTATGAAACAACTTATTATCTATCCGTACAAAAATAATCACTTTGCAAAATGGTAAAAACAAGTTAGAGAGAATCACAAAAATTTAAAATAGCGAATGCAGGTTGTATCTATCAATGTTGAAAGTTCATAAAGCAACACTCTAACAGTGTTCTCCCCATGGCCTATTTAGTGGGTATACCATACTATTGATTTTATTGGCTAAAATATAAGCCAATATTAACCCCTAAATGTAGCCACCAATCAGCAAGCGCTACCCAGCCAGTGGCGAGACCGCACTATTTTTGGTGACCAGCAGGAAGGAGTGAGGGTATAATATATAAACAAGAAATCCCTTGAAGACCAGTGACGTGTGTGGTACGTCACAGTTGTTAATGGGTTAAGATAAAATTGGCTAATGATAAATGTTTGCTGCTCAAATTATTAATTTATCTTAAATTATGCAATTAATTTGTGCTTTTAGGAACCACAGACTGGCATTATACTACCCCCACCCAGCTACTACATAATGCCTCCCTGGCAAATTTGTTTTTTCTTTCTTTTTTACATAGAGATGTTCAGGTGATATTTTCTAGTCAGCTTTTTACAGCTATACTGCATCACTTTTAAGTGTTTAAACATTTGGGTATTATGGCCCTTTAATATTATCACACTGTCCATTTTTTTTTTTTTTTTTTAATACCTGTGTTCTTCACTACTTTCATAAAACAGGTCTTCATAAATCTGTTTACAGTGGTAATTAAAGGGACATAGAAGTAAAAATTAAACTTTCATGGTTCAGATTGAGCATGCACTTTTGAGAGTTTTTAAATATACTACTGTTCTTTTGATATTCTTTGTTAAACAGCGTACTTAAAGGGGACACTGAACCCAAATTTTTTCTTTTGTAATTCAGAAAGAGCATGCAATTTTAAGCAACTTTCTAATTTACTCCTATTATCAACTTTTCTTCGTTCTCTTGCTATCATTATTTGAAAAAGAAGGCATCTAAGCTTTTTTTTGGTTTCAGTACTCTGGACAGCACTTTTTTATTGGTGGATGAATTTATCCGCCAATCAGCAAGGACAACCCAGGTTGTTCACCAAAAATGGGCCGACATCTAAACTTACATTCTTGCATTTCAAATAAAGATACCAAGAGAATGAAGAAAAATTGATAATAGGAGTAAATTAGAAAGTTGCTTAAAATTTCATGCTCAATCTGAATCACGAAATAATTTTTTTGGGTACAGTGCCCCTTTAAGTAGGCTCAGGAGCACCAATGCACTTTTGGGAGCTAGCTGGTTAATGATTGTTGCACCTTTTTGCCTTTTGTCATTGGTTCACCCAATGTGTCCAGCAAGCATACAGTAGTGCATTGCCTTCCTATCTTAACTGAAGGATACCAAGAGGCCAAAGTAAACTTGATAATAAAAGTACATAGGAAATTTTGAGATGTACATGGGTGCATTTCATTGTTAAATAGGAGCATTTTTGCAGAATAATTCCATAAGCAAAAATGCATTTAGTAAAAGTTGTTTCAGTAGCATAAGCTAGGTGTGACTAGAGCATCAGGGTTCAAACACCATGCAAGCTCACAAAACTGGCTGTGGTATGTATTGGATCAGAGAACTTATTTTCTCCAACATAGGTGTGTCCGGTCCACGGCGTCATCCTTACTTGTGGGATATTCTCTTCCCCAACAGGAAATGGCAAAGAGCCCAGCAAAGCTGGTCACATGATCCCTCCTAGGCTCCGCCTACCCTAGTCATTCTCTTTGCCGTTGTACAGGCAACATCTCCACGGAGATGGCTTAGAGTTTTTTAGTGTTTAACTGTAGTTTTTATTATTCAATCAAGAGTTTGTTATTTTAAAATAGTGCTGGTATGTACTATTTACTCTGAAACAGAAAAGAGATGAAGATTTCTGTTTGTATGAGGAAAATGATTTTAGCAACCGTTACTAAAATCCATGGCTGTTCCACACAGGACTGTTGAGAGGAATTAACTTCAGTTGGGGGAACAGTGAGCAGTCTTTTGCTGCTTGAGGTATGACACATTCTAACAAGACGATGTAATGCTGGAAGCTGTCATTTTCCCTATGGGATCCGGTAAGCCATTTTATTCACACAGTAAATAAGGGCTTCACAAGGGCTTATTAAGACTGTAGACATTTTCTGGGCTAAATCGGTCATATTTACACATATTTAGCCTTGAGGAATCATTTAATCTGGGTATTTTTTGTAAAATAATATCGGCAGGCACTGTTTTAGACACTTTATTCTATTGGGGCTTTCCCTAATCATAGTCAGAGCCTCATTTTCGCGCCGGTATGGCGCACTTGTTTTTGAGAACAGCATGACATGCAGCTGCATGTGTGTGGAGCTCTGATACATAGAAAAGTCTTTCTGAAGGCATTATTTGGTATCGTATTCCCCTTTGGGCTTGGTTGGGTCTCAGCAAAGCAGATTCCAGGGACTGTAAAGGGGTTAAATATAAAAACGGCTCCGGTTCCGTTATTTTAAGGGTTAAAGCTTCCAAATTTGGTGTGCAATACTTTTAAGGCTTTAAGACACTGTGGTGAAATTTTGGTGAATTTTGAACAATTCCTTCATACTTTTTCGCAATTGCAGTAATAAAGTGTGTTCAGTTTAAAATTTAAAGTGACAGTAACGGTTTTATTTTAAAACGTTTTTTGTGCTTTGTTATCAAGTTTATGCCTGTTTAACATGTCTGAACTACCAGATAGATTGTGTTCTGACTGTGGGGAAGCCAAGGTTCCTTCTCATTTAAATAGATGTGATTTATGTCATAAATAATTTAGTAAAAATGATGCCCAAGATGATTCCTCAAGTGAGGGGAGTAAGCATGGTACTGCATCATCCCCTCCTTCGTCTACACCAGTTTTGCCCATACAGGAGGCCCCTAGTACATCTAGCGCGCCAATACTCCTTACTATGCAACAATTAACGGCTGTAATGGATAATTCTATCAAAACATTTTAGCCAATATGCCCACTTATCAGCGAAAGCGCGACTGCTCTGTTTTAGAAAATACTGAAGAGCATGAGGACGCTGATGATATTGTTTCTGAAGGGCCCCTACACCAGTCTGAGGGGGCCAGGAAGGTTTTGTCTGAGGGAGAAATTTCAGATTCAGGAAAAATTTCTCAACAAGCTGAACCTGATGTGATTACTTTTAAATTTAAGTTGGAACATCTCCGCGCTCTGCTTAAGGAGGTGTTATCCAATTTGGATGATTGTGATTATCTGGTCATTCCAGAAACACTATGTAAAATGGACAAGTTCCTAGAGGCCCCGGGGCCCCCCGAAGCTTTTCCTATACTCAAGTGGGTGGCGTACATTGTTAATAAAGAATGGGACAGGCCCGGTGTACCTTTCGTACCTCCCCCCATATTTAAAAAATTGTTTCCTATAGTCGACCCCAGAAAGGACTTATGGCAGACAGTCCCCAAGGTCGAGGGGGCGGTTTCTACTCTAAACAAGCGCACCACTATACCCATAGAAGATAGTTGTGCTTTCCAAGATCCTATGGATAAAAAATTAGAAGGTTTGCTAAAAAAGATGTTTGTTCAGCAAGGTTACCTTCTACAACCAATTGCATGCATTGTCCCTGTCACTACAGCCGCGTGTTTCTGGTGCGATGAGCTAGAAAAGGCGATTATTAGTAATTCTTCTTCTTATGAGGAGATTATGGACAGAATTCGTGCTCTTAAATTGGCTAATTCTTTCACCCTAGACGCCACCTTGCAATTGGCTAGGTTAGCAGCGAAAAATTCTGGGTTTGCTATTGTGGCGCGCAGAGCGCTTTGGTTAAAATCTTGGTCAGCGGATGCGTCTTCCAAGAACAAATTGTTTGACATTCCTTTCAAGGGGAAAACACTGTTTGGCCCTGACTTGAAAGAGTTTATCTCTGATATCACTGGGGGCAAGGGCCACGCCCTTCCTCAGAATAGGTCTTTCAAGGCCAAAAATAAACCTAATTTCCGTCCCTTTCGCAGAAACGGACCAGCCCCAAGTGCTACGTCCTCTAAGCAGGAGGGTAATACTTCTCAAGCCAATCCAGCCTGGAGAACAAGGCAAGGCTGGAACAAAGGAAAGCAGGCCAAGAAACCTGCCACTGCTCCCAAGACAGCATGAGATGCGGGCCCCCGATCCGGGACCGGATTTGGTGGGGGGCAGACTCTCTCTCTTCACTCAGGCTTGGGCAAGAGATGTTCTGGATCCTTGGGCGCTAGAAATAGTCTTCCAAGGTTATCTTCTGGAAGTGATTCATCCTGTTCCATTAAAAGAACGAGGGATGGGGTTCTACTCCAATCTGTTCGTAGTTCCCAAAAAAGAGGGAACGTTCAGACCAATCTTAGATCTCAAGATCCTAAACAAGTTTCTCAAGGTTCCATCGTCCAAAATGGAAACCATTCGAACAATCCTTCCATCCAGGAAGGTCAATTCTTGACCACGGTGGATTTAAAGGATGCGTATCTACATATTCCTGTCCACAAGGAACATCATCGGTTCCTAAGGTTCGCATTCCTGGACAAGCATTACCAGTTCGTGGCGCTTCCTTTCGGATTAGCCACTGTTCCAAGGATTTTCACAAAGGTACTAGGGTCCCTTCTGGCGGTGCTAAGACCAAGGGGCATTGCTGTAGTACCTTACTTGGACGACATTCTGATTCAAGCGTCGTCCCTTCCTCAAGCAAAGGCTCACACGGACATAGTCCTGGCCTTTCTCGGATCTCACGGATGGTAAGTGAACGTGGAAAAGAGTTCTCTATCTCCGTCGACAAGAGTTCCCTTCTTGGGAACAATAATAGACTCCTTAGAAATGAGGATTTTTCTGACAGAGACCAGAAAAACAAAACTTCTAAACTCTTGTCGGATACTTCCTTCCGTTCCTCTTCCTTCCATAGCGCAGTGCATGGAAGTGATAGGTTTGATGGTAGCGGCAATGGACATAGTTCCTTTTGCGCGCATTCATCTAAGACCATTTCAATTGTGTATGCTCAGTCAGTGGAATGGGGACTATACAGACTTGTCTCCGAAGATACAAGTAAATCAGAGGACCAGAGACTCACTCCGTTGGTGGCTGTCCCTGGACAACCTGTCGCAAGGGGTGACCTCCCGCAGACCAGAGTGGGTCATTGTCACGACCGACGCCAGTCTGATGGGCTGGGGCGCGGTCTGGGGATCCCTGAAAGCTCAGGGTCTTTGGTCTCGGGAAGAATCTCTTCTACCGATAAATATTCTGGAACTGAGAGCGATATTCAATGCTCTCAAGGCTTGGCCTCAGCTAGCGAGGGCCAAGTTCATACGGTTTCAATCAGACAACATGACGACTGTTGCGTACATCAACCATCAGGGGGGAACAAGGAGTTCCCTGGCGATGGAAGAAGTGACCAAAATCATTCAATGGGCGGAGACTCGCTCCTGCCACCTGTCTGCAATCCACATCCCAGGAGTGGAAACTTGGGAAGCGGATTTTCTGATTCGTCAGACATTGCATCCGGGGGTGTGGGAACTCCATCCGGAAATCTTTGCCCAAATCACTCAACTGTGGGGCATTCCAGACATGGATCTGATGGCCTCTCGTCAGAACTTCAAGGTTCCTTGCTACGGGTCCAGATCCAGGGATCCCAAGGCGACTCTAGTAGATGCACTAGTAGCACCTTGGACCTTCAACCTAGCTTATGTATTCCCGCCGTTTCCTCTCATCCCCAGGCTGGTAGCCAGGATCAATCAGGAGAGGGCGTAGGTGATCTTGATAGCTCCTGCGTAACCACGCAGGACTTGGTAGGCAGATCTGGTGAATATGTCATCGGCTCCACCATGGAAGCTACCTTTGAGACGAGACCTTCTTGTTCAAGGTCCGTTCGAACATCCGAATCTGGTCCTACTCCAGCTGACTGCTTGGAGATTGAACGCTTGATCTTATCAAAGCGAGGGTTCTCAGATTCTGTTATTGATACTCTTGTTCAGGCCAGAAAGCCTGTAACTAGAAAAATTTACCACAAAATATGGAAAAAATATATCTGTTGGTGTGAATCTAAAGGATTCCCTTGGGACAAGGTAAAGATTCCTAGGATTCTATCCTTTCTTCAAGAAGGATTGGAGAATGGATTATCTGCAAGTTCCTTGAAGGGACAGATTTCTGCCTTGTCTGTGTTACTTCACAAAGAGCTGGCAGCTGTGCCAGATGTTCAAGCCTTTGTTCAGGCTCTGATTAGAATCAAGCCTGTTTACAAACCTTTGACTCCTCCTTGGAGTCTCAACTTAGTTCTTTCAGTTCTTCAGGGGGTTCCGTTTGAACCCTTACATTCCGTTGATATTAAGTTATTATCTTGGAAAGTTTTGTTTTTGGCTGCAATTTCTTCCGCTAGAAGAGTTTCAGAATTATCTGCTCTGCAGTGTTCTCCTCCTTATCTGGTGTTCCATGCAGATAAGGTGGTTTTACGTACTAAACCTGGTTTTCTTCCAAAAGTTGTTTCTAACAAAAACATTAACCAGGAGATAGTCGTGCCTTCTTTGTGTCCGAAACCAGTTTCGAAGAAGGAACGTTTGTTGCACAATTTGGATGTTGTTCGCGCTCTAAAATTCTATTTAGATGCTACAAAGGATTTTAGACAAACATCTTCCTTGTTTGTTGTTTATTCTGGTAACAGGAGAGGTCAAAAAGCAACTTCTACCTCTCTCTCTTTTTGGATTAAAAGCATCATCAGATTGGCTTACGAGACTGCCGGACGGCAGCCTCCTGAAAGAATCACAGCTCATTCCACTAGGGCTGTGGCTTCCACATGGGCCTTCAAGAACGAGGCTTCTGTTGATCAGATATGTAGGGCAGCGACTTGGTCTTCACTGCACACTTTTACCAAATTTTACAAGTTTGATACTTTTGCTTCTTCTGAGGCTATTTTTTGGGAGAAAGGTTTTGCAAGCCGTGGTGCCTTCCATTTAGGTGACCTGATTTGCTCCCTCCCTTCATCCGTGTCCTAAAGCTTTGGTATTGGTTCCCACAAGTAAGGATGACGCCGTGGACCGGACACACCTATGTTGGAGAAAACAGAATTTATGTTTACCTGATAAATTACTTTCTCCAACGGTGTGTCCGGTCCACGGCCCGCCCTGGTTTTTTAATCAGGTCTGATAATTTATTTTCTTTAACTACAGTCACCACGGTATCATATGGTTTCTCCTATGCAAATATTCCTCCTTAACGTCGGTCGAATGACTGGGGTAGGCGGAGCCTAGGAGGGATCATGTGACCAGCTTTGCTGGGCTCTTTGCCATTTCCTGTTGGGGAAGAGAATATCCCACAAGTAAGGATGACGCCGTGGACCGGACACACCGTTGGAGAAAGTAATTTATCAGGTAAACATAAATTCTGTTTTTTGTTCTACAGACTACTGCTGACTATCAGAGAGTTTTTTTAAATGTTGCATGGGACACTTACAGCATATGTACGTATGCTGTCAAAACCATAAAATAACTTTTACTAAAAGTATTTTTGATAATATATATTGTAAAAATCATTCTCTTTAAAATTGGAATGTACTGCACATTTCAGTTTTGCAATTTTTATCCATTTAAAGGGACATAAAACACTAAATAAATTTTATACCTACATCCTTGTGGGATTATTTATGTTGGTGAGACGATTAAAAAGATCAGAGAGAGGATTAAACAACATAACATTCAGAAAGGTTATGTGGATGCACCAGTGGCACACCACTTTATCCAAGCAGGGCATAATTTAAGTCAACTGAGGTTTCAGGTGATTGAGCATGTTACATTCCCCCGAAGAGGGGGCAATAGAGAATTAATAATAATACAAAGCGTGGAAATGTTTTATATGTTTTTATGACATGACTAAGTGCATTGCCCGAAATCGTCTTATTACTTTGGCTAATAAAGGACTTTTATGTGAGTGGTGCTGATGCGAATGCATTTTGTTACTGTAAATACTTTTTTAAACACCAGAATTTTTGTTGTTTAAAAGATAGATAATCCCTTAATTACTAATTTCCCAGTTTTGCATAACCAACACAGTTATAATTATACACGTTTTACCTCTGTAATTACCTTTTATCTAAGCCTCTGCAGACTGCCCCCTAATTTCAGTTTGTTTTGCAGTTTAGCCAATCAGAGCTGTCTTCATGGTAAATTCATGTGCATGAGCTCAATGTTATCTATATGAAACACGTGAACTAGTGTGAAAAACTATCAAAATGCATTTAGATTAGAGGTGGCCTTCAAGGTCTAAGAAATTAGCATATGAACCTCCTAGGTTTAGCTTTCAACTAAGAATACCAAGAGACTAAAGCAAAATTGGTGATAAAAGTAAATTGGAAAGTTGTTTAAAATTGCATGCCCTATATGAATCATGAAAGTTTTTTTTGGACTTGACTATCCCTTTAAGCATAGTACTGAGGTTATTCCCCATCTCACTCTAGTCATGGGTTCCATCATGTTAAAATCTATCTTTCACCTTATTCCTGTGCTGACCATGTGCAGCAACTCTTTCAGATACACTCAGTCTAACTTAGGTTCCAAAATGGCAGCACCCATATTTATAGGAAGGTGCACGAAATGTGTTGTGTCCCTCTTTAAAGTTGGTCCCTCGTAACTTTTGCATCACTTTTTCTGATCTCTATTAAGGTCTTAAGGAAATGAAGGAAACTGTCAAGATGTGAATCAGTAACAGAGGATGCACAAAGTCCTGTTTCCTGAAAGACACATTTATATTGCTTTGACATAAAATTGAATTTTAAACCTGAATCAACTTAATTTTCATCCATTCCACATGTTTTTTTATGTTTATCAGTAAATTTTGCCTAATATAGTTCTAGTACTTTTCTTCTGACTTTGGATATTCTACTTTATTTTGTACACTTTCAGGTAGAAAATCATGAATTTCTTGTAAAGGCTTCTTTTGATCCAAACCTAACAGAGTTGAGAGAAAAAATGGATGAACTTGAAAAAAATATGCAGTCTACTCTGAACAGTGCAGCCAGAGAGCTTGGTAAGTAAATTATTTACAGAATACATCAGTCTTTTTATATATTATATATTATATATTATATATATATATATATATATATATATATATATATATATATATATATATATATATATATATATATATATATATATATAGTATTTATTTATTTTTTATAGTTTTTGTTTGTGTTTATGAAGTTGTTCTCAGGCAGATATTTTTTAGACCGTTTACCCCAAGGCAGAACATTCTGTGATCAGAGATGTCATCTCAGAAAATGCAACATGTTTGCAAAAAGAATAGGGAACATGCAGGAACTCTTAGCTCTTTTGCAGCCCTACTCCACATCAAGCTCTTGTCTTCAAACAGTGCAGTTTTCTTTAACGCAGTGCAGCAGACTGACAAGCTTTTTGAAGAGAACAGTCAAATGTAGAGCAGCACTACACAGCAGCAGCGCATTCATTGATGGTTGTTTTTTCGTCGCTAGACTTTTCCAGTCTGCAAAGCTGTGAATCCTGAATATTCTTCTTATGAGCATTGTACCTATAACTAAATTTTTACCTTATAAATTATATAATGTTAGACCAAAGGCTACAGAAACAAATTTATTAAATAGGTATTAGAAAAAATCAATAATTTCTCTTTTTTTTTATTTATTTTCTCTTACAAGGTGTATCCAGTCCACGGATTCATCCTTACTTGTGGGATATTCTCATTCCCTACAGGAAGTGGCAAAGAGTCTATATAGCTCCCCCTCAGGCTCCGCCCCCCCAGTCATTCTCTTTGCTGCTCTAACAAGTAGCATCTCCACGGGAGGGTAAAGTGAATGTGGTGTTAGATTTGTAGTTTTTATTTCTTCAATCAAGAGTTTGTTATTTTTAAATAGTGCCGGTTTGTACTATTTACTCTGTGGCAGAAAGTGATGAAGATTTCTGCTGAGAGGAAAACGATTTTAGCATGTTGTAACTAAAATCCATTGCTGTTCCCACACAGGACTGGGGAGTACAAGAAAACTTCAGTTGGGGGGAACAGTTTGCAGGCTTAACTGCTATAAGGTATGCTCAGTCATTTTTTTCTAGTCGAGACTTGGTAATGCTAGAAGACTGACAAGAATCCCCATGTGGGGAAGGTAAGCCATATTCTGAGACTTAGTATAGAAGGAAGGCTTATTTAAAAGGGCTCAAAACACTGGTGGACACTGTCAAGGGGCAATCGATTATTTTATAACAAAAATCTGATCTTTCTTTCATGTAATTAGCAAGAGTCCATGAGCTAGTGACGTATGGGATATACATTCCTACCAGGAGGGGCAAAGTTTCCCAAACCTTAAAATGCCTATAAATACACCCCTCACCACACCCACAATTCAGTTTTACAAACTTTGCCTCCGATGGAGGTGGTGAAGTAAGTTTGTGCTAGATTCTACGTTGATATGCGCTCCGCAGCAAGTTGGAGCCCGGTTTTCCTCTCAGCGTGCAGTGAATGTCAGAGGGATGTGAGGAGAGTATTGCCTATTTGAATGCAGTGCTCTCCTTCTACGGGGTCTATTTCATAGGTTCTCTGTTATCGGTCGTAGAGATTCATCTCTTACCTCCCTTTTCAGATCGACGATATACTCTTATATATACCATTACCTCTGCTGATTCTCGTTTCAGTACTGGTTTGGCTTTCTACAAACATGTAGATGAGTGTCCTGGGGTAAGTAAATCTTATTTCTTCTGTTAAGTGTGATCAGTCCACGGGTCATCATTACTTCTGGGATATTACTCCACCCCAACAGGAAGTGCAAGAGGATTCACCCAGCAGAGCTGCATATAGCTCCTCCCCTCTACGTCACTCCCAGTCATTCTCTTGCACCCAACGACTAGATAGGATGTGTGAGAGGACTATGGTGATTATACTTAGTTTTATATCTTCAATCAAAAGTTTGTTATTTTAAAATAGCACCGGAGTGTGTTATTACCTCTCTGGCAGAGTTTGAAGAAGAATCTACCAGAGTTTTTGCTATGATTTTAGCCGGAGTAGTTAAGATCATATTGCTGTTTCTCGGCCATCTGAGGAGAGGTAAACTTCAGATCAGGGGACAGCGGGCAGATGAATCTGCATAGAGGTATGTAGCAGCTTTTATTTTCTGACAATGGAATTGATGAGAAAATCCTGCCATACCGATATAATGTCATGTATGTATACTTTGCACTTCAGTATTCTGGGGAATGGTACTTCACTAGAATTACACTGTAAGAAGTACATAAAGCTGTTTAATAACTAGAAATTATGTTTAACGTTTTTGCTGGAATGTAAAATCGTTTTCATTTGCTGAGGTACTGAGTGAATAAATGTTTTGGGCACTATTTTTCCACTTGGCAGTTGCTTAATCTTTTTTCTGACAGTTTCTGTTCTCTCTCACTGCTGTGTGTGAGGGGGAGGGGCCATTTTTGGCGCTTTTGCTACGCATCAGATATTTCAGTCAGCAGCTCATTGTATTTCCTGCATGATCCGGTTCATCTCTACAGAGCTCAGGGGTCTTCAAAACTTATTTTGAGGGAGGTAATTTCTCTCAGCAGAGCTGTGAGAATTATAGTTGACTGAGACAAAAAAAAACGTTTATTCTGTAATTTGTTTCCTGCTTTCAGAATTTGTTATCTTTGCTAATGGGATTAAACCTTTGCTAAAGTTGTGTTGTTTATAAGGATTGAGGCTATAACTGTTTCAATTTATTAATTTTCAACTGTCATAGATCTTCTGTGCTTCTTAAAGGCACAGTACGTTTTTAATATTATTCTAATTGAATTGTATTCCAAGTTGCAAGTTGTTTTGCTAGTGTGTTAAACATGTCTGATTCAGAGGAAGATACCTGTGTCATTTGTTGCAATGCCAAAGTGGAGCCCAATAGAAATTTATGTACTAACTGTATTGATGCTACTTTAAATAAAAGTCAATCTGTACAAATTGAACAAATTTCACCAAACAACGAGGGGAGAGTTATGCCGACTAACTCGCCTCACGTGTCAGTACCTGCATCTCCCGCTCGGGAGGTGCGTGATATTGTAGCGCCGAGTACATCTGGGCGGCCATTACAAATCACATTACAGGATATGGCTACTGTTATGACTGAAGTTTTGGCTAAATTACCAGAACTAAGAGGTAAGCGTGATCACTCTGGGGTGAGAACAGAGTGCGCTGATAATATTAGGGCCATGTCAGACACTGCGTCACAGGTGGCAGAACATGAGGACGGAGAACTTCATTCTGTGGGTGACGGTTCTGATCCAAACAGACTGGATTCAGATATTTCAAATTTTAAATTTAAACTGGAAAACCTCCGTGTATTACTAGGGGAGGTGTTAGCGGCTCTGAATGATTGTAACACAGTTGCAATACCAGAGAAAATGTGTAGGTTGGATAAATATTTTGCGGTACCGGCGAGTACTGAGGTTTTTCCTATACCTAAGAGACTTACTGAAATTGTTACTAAGGAGTGGGATAGACCCGGTGTGCCGTTCTCACCCCCTCCGATATTTAGAAAAATGTTTCCAATAGACGCCACCACACGGGACTTATGGCAAACGGTCCCTAAGGTGGAGGGAGCAGTTTCTACTTTAGCTAAGTGTACCACTATCCCGGTGGAGGATAGCTGTGCTTTTTCAGATCCAATGGATAAAAAATTAGAGGGTTACCTTAAGAAAATGTTTGTTCAACAAGGTTTTATATTGCAACCCCTTGCATGCATTGCGCCGATCACGGCTGCAGCGGCATTCTGGATTGAGTCTCTGGAAGAGAACATTAGTTCAGCTACTCTGGACGACATTACGGACAGGCTTAGAGTCCTTAAACTAGCTAATTCATTCATTTCGGAGGCCGTAGTACATCTTACTAAACTTACGGCGAAGAATTCAGGATTCGCCATTCAGGCACGCAGGGCGCTGTGGCTAAAATCCTGGTCAGCTGATGTTACTTCTAAGTCTAAATTGCTTAATATACCTTTCAAAGGGCAGACCTTATTCGGGCCCGGGTTGAAAGAGATTATCACTGACATTACAGGAGGTAAAGGCCATGCCCTGCCTCAGGACAAAGCCAAGACTAGACAGTCTAATTTCTCCAACATAGGTGTGTCCGGTCCACGGCGTCATCCTTACTTGTGGGATATTCTCTTCCCCAACAGGAAATGGCAAAGAGCCCAGCAAAGCTGGTCACATGATCCCTCCTAGGCTCCGCCTACCCCAGTCATTCTCTTTGCCGTTGTACAGGCAACATCTCCACGGAGATGGCTTAGAGTTTTTTAGTGTTTAACTGTAGTTTTTATTATTCAATCAAGAGTTTGTTATTTTAAAATAGTGCTGGTATGTACTATTTACTCAGAAACAGAAAAGAGATGAAGATTTCTGTTTGTATGAGGAAAATGATTTTAGCACCGTAACTAAAATCCATGGCTGTTCCACACAGGACTGTTGAGAGCAATTAACTTCAGTTGGGGGAACAGTGTGCAGTCTCTTACTGCTTGAGGTATGACACATTCTAACAAGACGATGTAATGCTGGAAGCTGTCATTTTCCCTATGGGATCCGGTAAGCCATGTTTATTAAGATAGTAAATAAGGGCTTCACAAGGGCTTATTAAGACTGTAGACTTTTTCTGGGCTAAATCGATTCATTATTAACACATATTTAGCCTTGAGGAATCATTTATTCTGGGTATTTTGATATGATTATATCGGCAGGCACTGTTTTAGACACCTTATTCTTTAGGGGCTTTCCCTAATCATAGTCAGAGCCTCATTTTCGCGCCGGTATGGCGCACTTGTTTTTGAGGACAGCATGGCATGCAGCTGCATGTGTGTGGAGCTCTGATACATAGAAAAGTCTTTCTGAAGGCATCATTTGGTATCGTATTCCCCTTTGGGCTTGGTTGGGTCTCAGCAAAGCAGATTCCAGGGACTGTAAAGGGGTTAAATATAAAAACGGCTCCGGTTCCGTTATTTTAAGGGTTAAAGCTTCCAAATTTGGTGTGCAATACTTTTAAGGCTTTAAGACACTGTGGTGAAATTTTGGTGAATTTTGAACAATTCCTTCATACTTTTTCGCAATTGCAGTAATAAAGTGTGTTTAGTTTAAAATTTAAAGTGACAGTAACGGTTTTA